>NC_134582.1:135804716-135979716 GCF_037038515.1 Microtus pennsylvanicus
AGCCCAAGCTGACACAGGATCCTTTTGCTTGGAATGTTGGGATTTCAAGGCAGGCACCACCAGCATGTGCAGGGCTTTGTGAATGCTAGGAAAGTACTCTACCAGATGAATTGCATTGCTAGCCCCTTTTTTCTTTTATAGGCGATTCTTTTACAAAGTGGAAATTTACTAAGCATGTAACTGCTACAACTCTATGAACTGTATATAGTTAGAGCAGCCATTCAAAGTGGAAGCCCGCTATGGAGCTTCACAGTTTATACTTTCACCATAAAACATATTTTTATGCACTTATCCACCATCAAAACAAAAAAATCCATGACAGAGTTAGAACTAGAAAAACAATTAGCTTTATACTCTCTTTTTTTTCATTATTTTATAGCATTTTATTTAGCACGGTGAGACATAAAATAAATATTCTATTTCCTTGGCTCCAGCTTGAAGATTTTGCCCAGTGTTATTATGTGATTCTGTGATCTTTTAGTCAGTTTTCAAACTATTGGTCCTTGAGAACATTCTCTGTCTTCAATTATCTAATCCATTCTTCTGAATATTTCTAATTTTAAGAGTGATGAGAGCTGCGTGAATAAATCAATGTTCACTTGGTTTAAAACCCAACATATCACACACACACGTACGTAATACGCAGAGCAGGATTGACTCCTTTTTTTGCTGTTTTCTTTTTTTTTTTAAATTTATTTATTTATTAAGGATTTCTGCCTCCTCCCCGCAACCGCCTCCCATTTCCCTCCCCCTCCCCCCATCAAGTCCCCCTCCCTCATCTGCTCAAAGAGCAATCAGGGTTCCCTGACCTGTGGGAAGTCCAAGGACCGCCCACCTCTATCCAGGTCTAGTAAGATGAGCATCCAAACTGCCTAGGCTCCCCCAAAGCCAGTACATGCAGTAGGATCAAAAACCCACTGCGATTGTTCTTGAGTTCTCAGTATTCCTCATTGTCCTCTATGTTCAGCTAGTCCGGATTTATCCCATGCTTTTTCAGGCCCAGGCCAGCTGGCCTTGGTGAGTTCCCAATAGAACATCCCCATTTAACGACTAGTGTTCACTAGTGTTCACTGCCTACACGTGGTCCTTCCTCGGCCCCTAATATTTAGCCTTTCTTGTTCTCTTCTCCCCATGTTACACTGCACCCACATGTATGTTTGTTTACATATGCAGACACATTTTTGCCTGGACTCCATATAGAAAGGAGAAATAGTTTTTTTTCTTTCTGAAATTCTGTGACTTTACTTAATATTAATATACATTTTAAGTCCATCAATTTTCCTGAAAAAATTGATTTCAATTATCGTTGGAACTGAATATGTATGTACACACACACACACACTCACACACACACACTTAGGCTTTCATTATCCATCATCTGTTGATGGACAAATGAGGTTGAGTCTAATTCTTTACTATGGGCAAATAAAGTAGCAAATAGGGGTGCAAATAAAAATATGGAATTATTCTTGGGATATTACCAGAAGTAAAATAGCTAGATCCTATGATAATTCTATTTTTAATTTTTGAGAAATCTCTAAACTGATTTCCACAATAACTGTAGTAATTTGCACTCCAACTAAAAGAAATGAGACTTTTTTTCTTTACATCCTCTCCAATGTGGTTGTCAGATTTACCGACAACAGCCATTTTGACTAGGATGAAGTGGTAGCTCAAAATAGTTTTTATTTATATTTCCCTGACAGCTAAGAATGCCAAACACTTCTAAAAATAACTTTTGTCCAGTTGTGTTTCCTTTTTACTTGTTTTGAAAAATGTTTATTCACTTCATTTGCCCACTGAAGTTTTCATTCTAGGGACCTTCAATTCTTTCGTTAGATATTCTTAAATATTTAATTTGGGGAAGTTATTTTGAATAAATTTTTTTTCTAATTTCATTCTCTGAAAGTACTCTGTTGGCATAAATGAAGTTTTGTTTATTTAAAATTGATTTTATATCCAACATCTTTATTATTTAGTGTTTCATTTAAACACCACTTTCCTAAAAAGTGAGAAATGTGATAGTTCTCGTCTACTTGGTTACTTTTTCTCTTTGACACCAATATCATTTTTATAGTATTAAAACAAAAATGAATGCTCTGAATTGAACAAAAAATGTTTGTCAATAAGAATGCTTCTTTGCAGATGAACTTAAACAACCTTTAAATACAGGAAGAGATACTATAGAATACAAATATACAGGGTAAAGAGCAGAAATGTAGCCGAGCAAATACATGACAGCAAAACAACATTCCTCCAGCAAATTAAAACACTAAATGTATGCGACTGTAGCAAACTACTGCCTTGTTCTTTTTCCCTTAGAAACTTATTAACATGGGTGCCCTTCCATAGAAATGAAAATGTCAGTTTCCTTAGGAAAGTGAGATTCTTCAAGTTACAATTTAAGATGAAACTTATTAATGATAATTACTTTATATGGGTTTATTTTATTAATAACATTAATTATTGGCTACCATTTATAGATAATTACAATAGTCCTTGAAGATTTCCTACCCCTGAGAAATTGAACATTACCTTTACAAGTTCACTTCATCAAACCATTAAAGGCTAATAATTTAATGCAATTATCTTAAGCTCAATGGTACTAATAATTTGAAAAAAACATATCTTTAGATGTTTCTGAAATGTTTCCAAAATATATCTGAAAGACTAGACAAGGACAGTAAACCAACGGCTGCATTCCGAGTGACCTGTCACTCTCACAACAACGAACAACCAAATGATGCAATCTCTGGATCTACACACACTCTGAGAGGAAGCTGTGATATTTGATTGCAAAAGAGAAAAATCAATTGTTCTGACGCTATTTATAAAATCCAATTAAAAGTTATTGTAAACTACTGTTTTAGTAAGCTTTCAGTCTCAAATATTTTTATTCACGAAAATAAAATATATAAAACCACTGCATGCCATTTATCATGCGTTTACTATGAATTCCCAGTTATATATTCTCATTCAACATAAAACAAATAACCTACTTAAAGTCAACTCTAAACCAAGTATTATCTGAGACTTTTCTTAATATTTTAATTTCTAAAAATACCAATAGTAAAGCCATAGGATGTATTCACTAAAATGTACAGTGATACACAAAAGAAAGGTCTTGTTTCATCTTAAAAGAAAGACACTAAATCAACAGGAACTGAAAACATACGCATCATTGTAAAAATGATGAACACCTTCAATATGTAGTGAGAATGCACTTACATTATAAAAAACATTTCTGCTAAGAAAAAAAATGTTTACTAATAAAAAACAATTTATACAAAAAAATCTTAAAGCTTTTTTTTATGGAGAAAAAAATTTAAAAAATATATTTTAATGACTCAAATGCTAAGTGGTAACAGGCAAGTCGACAACACAGGTAATCATTTTTGTTATGGTTACAATGCTGTTTTTAAAAATCTACGGTCCTATTACTAGAGAATCTTTTACTAATTTGCTATATATGTAAGCTAATTTCAAACATTATAAAAATACTAATATTATTATTTCCTACTCTAAAGCTTGCAATATAGAGTAAGAGTAATGAGTTATTTATTGATGAGCCAACTCGTTCAATATTTACATATATTCTATGCACAAAGAAATACCTACTAAGTTGATGGCAACAATCATGTCATTAATAAAAGTAGCAGCATTAAGATTTCCAAAACTACATCTTAATACATGTACAGTATAAATGTGAAAAATAATCACATTTTTATTTCAGTTATAATTATCATCTCTTAAAACCTAAATTAAAGTCAAACTAAACCTAAATGAAAGAGATACTCAACTATTTTTAATTAAGATGTTCTTCCTTTTTGATAAAGAACTCAGTAAAAGTAAAGCCAAATAAAAAACAGTACTATGCAAATTTATTATTTTAAACTAGACTCTAGTCCAACAAAACATATACTATGCAATCAAACCATATATATAATTATAACTCATAAAATGAGCTTGTATATGAAGCTAGTAAGTCATGCTATTAAGGTAACAAATGTTTAAAATGGATATTGTTTCATAAACAAAACCATTTATATTTTTAGTTGCTATTGATCAGATGGTTTTAATTATAGGGTAATATAAAATTATATATACATATATATATAGCCAGAATTGAAATGCAATGCTCTTAACTTAAATATGAAAAGATAATAGCCATATCCATTAAAGACACTAAGTTCATTTAATAATAAAATAATACCAATTTGAAACACTTGATTTCTTATTAAAATCTTTTACTAGCTTATTGGATATGCAAGGTAGCTTTACTATTAAATAGAAACATATTACTAACTCTTTAACATACTTTTTCAACAAATATTAATGAGAATGATACAGAAATTTAAGGCATTTAAATAGCCAGTTTTTCAAATTACTGATGAGTTTGGCGAACTAATTTCTCTGATTACAAGTGACATGAATTCATTTTAAAACATTATTTTTCAGAAGTCCGTTCTAGTTTCACTGTTATGTAAAACAATGTAAAGCACACACTTGGAAAGGAAGCAAACATTCTCTCTTAGAGAGTACTAAAGCTCCATCTAGAGGCTCTTCCTCCTACCACTGTCACTTGCAATATAAGTAATATCACCTAGAAATGTGAATAATATTGAAATGTCAGAGATTCCTTTGTACAGACCCTTTTGTTATTCATAATGAGTTCTTGCCCTAACCTTTTCTGGGAGGCTCTAGCTCCATCACTGCCATCAAGTGGTAAAAAACTAAAACTGAACCTAAAAGCAGAGGGGGGGGGGGAAGCCAAGAGACAGGAAAAGAATTGTGTGTACTCTTTATCACTTATGCCCTATCTGTAGTACAAAAGATTATGTTTTTTTTTCCATGTCATTTACTATCTTAATCAAATTTTGGGTAAAAAAAAAAAAAACAGTAGCACTGTTTTCTTGAAAAAAGTATCATTATACCTGGCCATATATATCATTATACCTGGTCATTTTCTTTTCTTCTATTTCTCCTCTCTGTCTCTGTCTCTCTTTCTTCCTGTGTGTGTGGTTTTCAATACAGTGTTTCTTTCTCTGTGTAGTCCAGGAACTTGCTTTGTAGATCAAGCTGACCTCAACCCCCCCCCCCATCTGCCTGCCTCTGTCTCTAGAGCACTGAGACTCAAGAACTGCACCGCCACACCCAGATCACACCTGGCCTTGAAATCTAAAGCTTAAATTGCAGATTTTTAAGTTTGCAAATATATAAAAGCTACCTTGGATTAAATTTATAATGTTTCCTGAATTACCTAGCTAACAGACATAATAGAAAGAAAATAAAGAATTGTTTACGATTAATAAATTTATGCAACAGCAGTGGTAAATATTTATCTATTACCTGTACAAAATAACCTAGGGTTTAATAAAGCAGATACTAACCAATTAAATAAATTGTACCCTCGGACTGTGGTTTCAACAATGGTTCCCAAAAATGTTATCAAAAGCCTGTGAAGGAGGAAAAACGGGAATAGAAATTTCCTGTAATGAGCTTTTAATTTTTCCTAAGAAGCCTATTTTTAAATTTCAGAGATATTGAAAACTCTGTTGCTTTCATTATAAGTACAGATTTACATATTAACAGCTTAACAAGAGCAGTCAGCCTTCCTAGTAGACATTAAGCACTATTCTACATGTTTCATATGTAGAATTTCAAATAAACCCCTCAACAACTCTATACAACAAGCATAACTATCATTGCATTGATAAACAAAAAACAACAGAGGCACAAAAGGGTTAGGTAATGTCCAGAGTCACAGAGTTACTGGGGTTCTGACACTTAAGCAGCCAGCCAGGCCATCCACACTAGTAATGACTTATACACAAGGCCAGTTTTCTCCATTCACGCACTACTGACACTGTAGATCAGATAATTCTGTGTAGAAGTTGTTCTGTGCACTGTAAGATGTTTACCAGCATTCTTAATCTCTAACAACAGATGCCCAGAGTGTGGTTTCAATGCAGCCTCCTTTTAGCTGGAATAATAAAAAATGTCTCCACAACAGTGTCTCCATTTTTAAATGTCCCAGCTAGAGGGACTGAGAATTATTAATAGACCTTTAATTTATAACACTGAAGATAAATTGATGAAAAATGAAGTTGTTTCTTAATTTTAAACTAGTTACTGAAACAAAGAACATTATAATCTACAAATTCTTTAGAATGGTAATAGTTAAGACTTATCATTTAAAACCATTCAATGAGAAGCAAACTTGATAATGCAAGGCTTATATAGACAAATATGAAAACATTTAGAAATAGCTATTTCTGGCAAATATAACTGAGGAATAAAGTAGAATGAAAGACTGTTAACTTCTATTTTACATTTTTTATTATACTAACTTCTTTTTCTGAGACATAGTCTCATATGTAATCTTAGGTTGCCCTATCAGGATCCTTCTAAGCCCTGTGTACTGAGACTACAAGACTACAAACGTGTTCCATTACATCAGGCTTATTTTTCTCTTTAATGTTTTCAATGAACAAAATCATATAAATTAATCATATACAATATGGGTACGGTTGTTTGTTTGTTGAGACAGTGTTTCTCTGTGTAGCCCTGGTTGTCACAGAACTAATGCTGTAGACCAGGCTGGCCTCCAATTCAAGAGAGGCCTGCCTCTGCCTTCCAAGAGCTCGAATAAAGGCATGTGCCACCACACCCAGCTTGTGGGAGCCTAGGCAGTTTGGATGCTCACCTTACTAGACCTGGATGGAGGTGGGTGGTCCTTGGACTTCCCACAGGGCAGGGAACCCTGACTGCTCTTTGGGCTGATGAGGGAGGGGGACTTGATCGGGGGAGGGGGAGGGAAATGGGAGGCGGTGGCGGGGAGGAGGCAGAAATCTTTAATAAATAACTAAATTAATTTTAAAAAATATGTGTATATTACAGAATGGCTAAATTGAACTAATTAACTTAAATATATATCACCTTACCATCTTTTGTGGTGAGAACACTTAACATGTACTATACCTTACTGAATTCTTATCAAACTATGTAATTTTTATTATGGTTACTGAAAATTTAAAAAAAAAAAGCTGTTCTTGGTGTAATCATCTCAGTTGCATTTGCTTACTTAGTGAACTGTTTCTCATGTATTTCTCCACTATATTCATCTCACATGCTGCCACAGAGCATATAACACATTCATGACTGTGTCTGATTAAACAAGAATTAGTTAACCATAAATTGGAAAGCTGGCAAACTGAACATCAATTAAAATAACACTGAGAGGTATTGACTTTCAATAATGACACTTAAAGATCCATAAAGGTAGGTAGACATTCTTCTCATCAAATAATTCTTACATATTTTAAAGAGAATTTGCAATGCATTGTTAGTTCTGACTATAGAAAAATTTCTTCTCATATTATTTTCAAGTTACTTTATAATTATATATCCTTTAGGCAAGCAAAATAATGAGGGCATCTCTCTTCATTGGACTTTTTTAAAAAAATATTTATTTATTTACTTATTATGTATACAACATTCTGTTTGTGTGTATGCCTGCAGGCCAGAAGAGGGCACCAGACCTCATTACAGATGGTTGTGAGCCACCATGTGGTTGCTGGGAATTGAACTCAGGACCTTTGGTAGAGCAGGCAATGCTCCTAACCACTGAGCCATCTCTCCAGCCCCCTCTTCATTGGACTTTATCATTAACATTCTCTTCATCTTTTCTTGTTTTTACTGATACAAACTAATATATATATATATATATATATATATATATATATATATATATAGTATCATATTTTCTGCTTTTTAGTAACTTGTCCATTTTGCTTTATAAATTTAATGTTTGTTCAAGTGAGGTTTACATTCCACTAAACTTAATTTAAATGAAATCTATTTAAAATGTCATCTTTTTAAAAATTGTTTTTATTAAGCTATGTATTTTTTTTACTGCTCCCCTGCCTTCCATCCCCTTTCTCTTGTGCCCTCTCCCATGATCCCCATGCTCCCAATTTACTCAGAGGATCTTGTCTTTTCCTACTTCCCGAAGATTAGATCCAGGTATATCTCTTAGTGACCTCTTTGTTGTCTAGGTTCTCTGGGATTGTGAATTGTAAGCTGGTTTTTCTTTGCTTTATGTCTAAAAGACAATTATGAGTGAGTACATGTTATATTTGTCTTTCTGGATCTGGGTTCCCTCACTCAATATGATGTTTCCAATAAAAAAAAAATGAGGTAAAGACCTAAGCAGAGAACTCTCAACAGATGAATCTCAAATGGTTGAAAGACACTTAGGAAAATGTTCAACATCCTTAGTTCTCATGGAAATGCAAATCAAAACATCTCTGGGATTCCATCTTACAACTATAAGAATGGCCAAGATTAAAAACACTGATGACAACTTATGCTAGAGAGGATGTGGGGTAAAGGGAACACTCCTGCATTGTGGGAGTGAAAACTGGTACAGCCCCTTTGGATATCACTAAGGTGATTTCTCAAAAAATTAGGAAACAAGCTACCTCAAGACCCAGTAATACCACCTTTGGGTATATACCCAAAGGATGCTCAATTGTACCATAAGGACATGTGCTCAACTATGTTCATAGCAGCTTTGTTTGTCATATCCAGAACCTGGAAACAATCTAAATGCCTCTCGACCGGAGAATGGATACAGAAAATGTGGTGCATTTACACAATGGAGTACTACACAGCAGAAAAAAATAATGACATCTTGAAATTTGTGGGCAAATGGATGGATCTAGAAAACATCATACTGAGTGAGGTAACTCAGATCCAGAAAGATAAATATCATATATACTCACTTAGAAATGGCTTTTAGACATAAAGCAAAGAAAAACCAGCATACAGTTCACAATCCCAGAGAACCTAGACAACAAAGAGGACCCTAAGAGAGACATACATGGATCTAATCTACATAGGAAGTAGAAAAAGACAAGATCTGAGTAAAGATGGAACATGGGGACCATGGGAGAAGGTAAAAGAGGAGGCAGGGAGGGGCGTGGAATAAAATATACAGCCCAATAAAAACAATAAAAAATAATTTTATACATGAAAAAATCCTATGCCTCTAAAACTGCACTTACTTTCATGTATGTTTACATGCAGAAATGTTCTTTGTATTATACCATCATTAAGCAAAGTATTTTCCTTTGTGAAGCTGCTAAAATTTATATAAATGTATCAAAAAGGAAAAAAATCACCCTTAGTCATTAATCATTTTAATATTTTACACTTATGTGGAATTGTATTTAAATTTAAAAATCTCACTGTAGTTTTACTTTCATATCCACCTTTGAGTACTCACACCCACACAAATATGTACATATATTTATACACACATTGCATACGCAAAATATGAATGAAAACAAAACTCATAAAGTCTATTCTGTCTCTTCACTAATTTGTTTATTGCACTCACTATAATATTTATCATTTTTATACAAACTATACTACTTAACAGTAATTTTTAAAGATTTGGCTATTTTTAGAAACATAATTGAGAATTCCTCTTGTGTAAATCATATGCTATTTTAACATAAAATTATAGAGAAATGAAACTAAAACTACAATGAGATTTTAAAACTTAAAATTCTATGTAAGTATAAAAATATTAATGAGAGACGAGTGGCGGTGATGCATTCCTTTAATCCCAGTACTCAGAGGCAGGCAGATCTCTGTAAGTTCGGCTAGTCTGGTCTACAGCATGAGTTCCAGGAATGCCAGGGCTACATATTTTTCCTTTTCTGATGCACTTATATACATTTTAGCAGCGTCACAAAAGACATCGCTATTTATTTATTTGTCTGTCTGTCTATCTATTCATTCGTTTGGCCTGCCCATCCATCCACCCATTCATCCTTCCACCCATCCATCCATCCATCCGTTTGGTCTGTCTATCATCTATCTATCTATCTATCTATCTATCTATCTATCTATCTATCTATCTATCTATCTATCTATCTATCTATCTATCTATCTATCTATTTCATTCATTTGGTTTGTGGGTCCCCCATGCACTCCAGAGCATACATACAGGGACCAGAGGAAGACTGGTGAGAGTTAGATCTCCCCTCATCCTGCACCATCTTTTGTGAATTTAAAATAGAAACTGTACATTTAGCCGGGCGGTGGTGGCGCACGCCTTTAATCCCAGCACTCGGGAGGCAGAGGCAGGTGGATCTCTGTGAGTTCGAGACCAGCCTGGTCTACAAGAGCTAGTTCCAGGACAGGCTCCAAAACCACAGAGAAAACCTGTCTCGAAAAACCAAAAAGAAAAAAAAAAGAAACTGTACATTTAAACAGATGTTTGGGTCAGCAAAAATGGCTCGCTTGCCACCAAGCTTGAGAGAGTTCAATCCTTGAGAATCATGTTGGGGAAGGAGAGAACCAACCAAGGAGAGAAGCAAGTTAGCTTCTGACTTCCACATACATGCCATGACACATGTGCCCTGCTCTCTTAGGTCAATAAAGACACTAAACGTAATTTTAAAAATTTGGTGTTTTTAACAAAATCCCTAAATCCAGTTTCAGAGTACTTCTGTCAGTCCCAAAGTTCCTTATGTCCCAGTATATAGATTCGTATTTTCTGGGCAGTTCAGATAACGGAGAAGATAAGATTTTTCAGATCTAATTAAGTATTAGATTTAACAACAAAGATCATTTTTCTCTTTTTGGCAGTGTTTTCCTGTGATAATTCTTACTAAAGTGTATCAGCATGCTTAACTCACTTGGGAAGGGAATTAGAGACACAATCATATTTTTCCTTTCCCTTCTTTTTTGTCACAAATTTGCACTTGCAATATCTGGGTATAGTATACATGG
Source organism: Microtus pennsylvanicus (assembly GCF_037038515.1). Classification (NCBI taxonomy): domain Eukaryota; kingdom Metazoa; phylum Chordata; class Mammalia; order Rodentia; family Cricetidae; genus Microtus; species Microtus pennsylvanicus. The sequence goes on from NC_134582.1 coordinate 135,815,523, forward strand.
GCAATACCAACAGTAAGCCTTAAAAAAAGAAACTCCACTATGATATAACCTTGAGATGTTTCTCCTAAACATGAGTGCACCTCTTAAATTACTTGGTAACAACCCATTTAACACATGGCCTCTAAACTTGAAATTCTATGTCTAAGTGGAATTTCATGATCTAAAACTTTTGAGGTCATTCTTGACTCATTTCTCTCTCACAGTCTACACCCAATTCATTAGCAAATCCTATTGATTCATACATCCAAAATATATTCAGGAAGATTGGAGACATGCCTCTGTTGGTAAAGTGCTTGCCATACAAGCATGAAGACCTGAATTCAGATGCCGAGGACCCATAAGTCAGCTTAGTGAATGGGTGAGGTCTAGGTTCATTGAGAAATCTAGGTAGGCACCAACCTGTCTTCTCCATAGTCAGCAAATTATGTTGGTGTGCCTGCAGCAAGAGGACCTTACAATCAGCTTTTGAAGAGCATCAGTAGCCTGAGAAATAATATGGGTTATTTGAGGATTTCGATGTGCCTCTTTGGCTAACAGCTCAATCAAATGTAACCCATTTCCAGCACTGGAGGTTTAATTTGATGGAATGAAAGATGTCCAGTGGAGGCTTTGTGGCCTCTGTTATTTGTAATTCCAATTTAGATTTCTTTCAGATATGTACATATTTTAAAAGCTTCTACTGCATTAGGTTTCCATATTACTCCTTAAATGGCCCTTAGTTTTCACTGGCCCTTACCATAATCCACCCCTTACCTCCTCTTACCCACCTCCCCATTTGATCCTCCTGTTTCAGTTACTATGGCCTTGTCCATAGATAACTATCCTTCTATTACTCCTTCTCAGGGAGAGCTTCCCTCCCCCACAGTCCATTACTCTATACCCAATCTGTGATTATACAGATTAAGGCCTGTTTATCAAAGACTTAACAGCTAACATATATATATGCAAATACATATTTTTTAATGTATTTGTCTTTTGGGGTCTGGGTTATCTCACTCAGGATGTCTGTTGCTGTTGTTGTTTTCCTAGCTTAAGATGACTATAATTTTAAAGTGGAAAATAACCAATGTTTGCAAAGATGTAGAGAAACTAGAGCCCTGATATTCACTAGTGGGGATGTAAAATGGTACAACTACTGCAGAAAACATCATGCACATCCTTATTAAAAGGACCTTAAAACACTATCTAATTACCCTATGCTCCATCAATTCCACTTCTAGGTATATACATCAAAGAATTGAAAGCAAAGACTCAAGCTGATATTTAGACATCAGTGTTCTCAGCAATGATGTTCACAATACCTGCTAAAGATGAAAAACAATCCAAATATTCAACAGGTAAGTAGTCAAACTTAAATGGCATATGCCTACAATGCATATTATAGACCATAAAAAGACTGCAATACTAATAAATTCAACAACAGGGATGAAGCTTGAATATATTATATTGAATGAAATGTTAGGTAAAAATATTATATGATTGTGTTTACAAGAAATATAAAGAAAAGGCAAATTCATAGAAACAGAAAACAAAGAAGTTACCAGGCACTGGGAAAGGAATTGTTGCCTAATGGGTAAAGACTCAGTCTGAAAGTCTATATTTAAAAAAAAAAAAACAAAACAAAACAAAAAAAACTTAAAAAAGGAATGAATAGTGATGTTGTAGAACATTGTGAATGTACTTAATGCCAACAAATTTTACTTTTAACTACAGTTTAATGCCAATGTTCTTACTATACTCACTCTACCATAGTTTCTTTTTTAAAAGCCTAAATCCTAACTGGGCCTCGTACTACAGGCACATAATCCCACCTACGTGAGAAGCTGAGGCAAAAGGATTGCAGGTTCAAGACCTGCCTGAGCAAATTGGTGAGCCCTGGGTCAAAACAAAACGAAAGGACTAGAAAGATGGCTCAGCAGTTAAGAGAACTTGCTGCTCTTGCAGAGGACCTGAATTCAATTCCCAAAAGCCACAGGGCAGTTCACAACTGTCTGTAATTTCAGCCCAAGGGGATCTGACCTCTTCTTCTAGCCTCCATGGTACCGCATTCAGGTGGCACACAGACATACATGACAGAAAACACAAATACACATGAATTAAATTGAAAAAGAAATAGAATACCTGTCTGGTATGTGTGAGATACTACACAGACACACAGACACACAGACACACACACACACACACACACACACACACACACACACACACCCTCTGGAAACAACGTATCCTTACAATCACATCAAAATGCCCTACAAAGTTGTAAAGGCCAGAAGATGTCTCATTATCCGTAACTAACCTGCAACTGTTCCCCCACAACCTCTCTCTTTCTTTTTCCCCCACATATGCTTCTTCCTCAATGCCCCTTGAGTGCACTCGCAGATCCTCCCACCTGAAATGGTCTTCCCTCTTACTGTCATTGCTCACATTTTCTGGATTTCATGATTTTGCTCAGTGAGCATTCCCACATATTCTCTATCTGAAACTACAATCCTCCACCCACCACTATCCCTCTTCTCTGTTTTATTTTTCTCCACAGGATTTTAAGAATATAGTTTAATACATATTTCACTTATTCATGGTGATTTTCTTTTGCTAAGATGTAAATAATGTAAGTGCCGAATTCAGATTTGTTCAATGCTTTTCAGTGTTCACTGCAAACTATATAATAATCAAGAAAGATTAACGAGTAGTAAATTATTCTAAAAACCAATATATTCTTTCTTTCTTTTCTTTTCTTTTTTTTCTCTTTTGGTTTTGGATTTTCGAGACAGGGTTTTGCTGTAGCATTGGAGTCTGTCCTGGCACTAGCTCTTGTAGAGCAGGCTGGCCTGGAACTCACAGAGATCCTCCTACCTCTGTCTCCTGAGTGCTGGGCTTAAAGGCGTGCGCCACCACTGCCCGGTTATGCCCCCCCCCCCCCAGCTTCTTGTCATTTCTTCAACTTTCTTCAAAATTAGATAAAATTCTATTTTTACACTAAAGTCAACTGTATTAATCTAGGCTGGAACTAAAGTCCTTTATCCTGGACTCTCCTACCCATTCCATTGGTATGTTTTATTTGAATATCATTCCTACTGTCCCCATACATTTTAAGTTATCTCAAAATTCCCTACTCATTGAAACAGATGAAAATAATAATATGCTGAAAGACTGCATAATTAGTGGGCACTAAAAACAGTTGCCAATGTAATTTTCTCTCTAGGGACTTGTAAGTTTTTCTTTCTTCTTTATGTGTCTGGTGTATATGTGCATGTTTGTGTATGCATGCATACGTGCGTGGAGATGGATGTGAGTATTCGTGAGCTTTGCAGAGAATGGGTCGGTCTATCACTATGTGGATATGTGAGTGTCACATTGGAAATTACATTTACTAACTTTCTTTGAAGGTTGTTTGGAACGCCAACGAGGTGCTAATAATGGACTATGAACAGTCATGTGTAATGCTGTGTTTTACCTCAAGAAACATGCTGTTTTCCTACCCTCTTTAGTTCCCTGTGTTGTGTAGTGATGGTTGATAAAACTTGAATCAGCAGCATTTGCAAAGTATATGTTGATCCTCCTTTCTAGTTTTGCACTATTACTAGACTATGATATGAGAAGGGAACAATCTTCTGTCCTATCTTGGCCTACATATTTCAGGTCCTCTTTGTTACAGGGACTTAGCCTTTATTCTAACTAATGCCTTTGAAGAAGTCAAACAGACCTGGGAAAGAACCAATGCACTCTAGTTATGAGAAAGACAACTAAAAGAAAAGTAAACAAAAAGAACCAGGGCTACCTGAAAAAAAAAATAGCTGATTTCAGGGTTGAGTAGGGGAAATAGAAGGTACACCTGGAATACTGTGGTACAAGAAACCAAACATATACTTAAAATATGGCTGGATCAGAGTACTGTTAAGGGAGGGAAAGAGGGATTCAGGCAGGCAGGCAACACAGATGAACAACAAACATTATACTAGGTAAAAGAAGTCAGACCCACATTTTTAAAAGTTCTAAGCAAGGAATGCATAGAAAATTTCAATGCTGGCTGGGGTTAGATATTAAAGTAGAAATTGACTGAAATGAAAGACTTTAAAATAGTGGAAATATCCTAAAATTGGGTATTGAGAAGGAATAGAAATTCTTACTTTTTCCCCCACTTGTGACCCCTTTTGGCCAAGAAAAAAAAAATTTCATGTGTATGTGTTTTGCCTACAGGCACGTCTGTGTACCATATGCATGCTGTGTCTGTGGAAGCCAGAGGTGTCAGATTCCTGGGACTGGAGTTATTGGCAATTGTGGGTTGTCTTGAGGGCACCTAAGAATTCAAACCTGGGTCATCTGAAAGAATACTTGACCACTGATTCATGTCTCCAGCTCCTATTATTAATTTCTTTTTGTTCAAGAAATTTTAGGTACCCTAAGAATATAGGTGTAAAAATTAGAAATACAAACCAAGTATTAATAATAAATTATAACATTTATTTTAAAATAATTTTTATATGCCTGTAATCCTACCAATTAAAGATTAAAGCAAATATGCATAGTAATGAAATAGATGTGCTTGTTTATTTTTACATAAAGAATTGAATCTTAGCTGAACATTTACTACTACAAGACACAGATTTTAATTTGGTAATTATTGATGCTGAGAATACCATTTTACATAAACATGGAGTACAGAATATCAGAAGTGTTTAGGATCATTTCAGAAACTACTAGAAATTCTGCTTCAATCCCAAGGTAAAAGTCATTTAATCATTTTTCTTAATGAAACTCACAATAAACAGTGATTTAAAAAAAATCTAATAGTCTATCCCAGTACATTCTAAAGATATACTAATTGATACATGCTGAGGAACAGTAGTTGGAAATACTCAAAATCTTTGTTTTCCTTAATTAGCTCACTCTGTTTCTGTAAGAGGAGAAGAGTTTGTATGCACAGTAAAAAACACTGCACTCCACAATATGTCACTATCTGGACTCTTAGCTGAGGAGTTCCAGGTAGCACTGGCTAGCACTGCAATCATGTGGGAATGACCACAGGCCTTGTGTGACGTGCACATGGCTGTGCATTCAGAACCAAGGCTGCAGTGAAGTCACTCAATGTGACACAGACAGGACCTGCCAAAACACCTTGCAGTCAGTTCGCATTTGAGATTTAATTAATTTTTGGTCACTATACTTTCAGAAACATTTGCTATTGCCAAAATTTCCATGCCTCCTACATTTAAATACTTACCCACTTGGAATTTTCACTTTTCCTGGGTAGTGCTCATGCTAAGACAGTTCCCGAAGACACTGTACACAGGCAACTGCAGCTCCCAGCCAGCCATAAAACTGCAGAGTAAACAACTGACACTCCACTTTAGGATGTTCCCAAGTTATGTTTGGGAGAGTAGCTGTATTAAATACAGTTTGGACTTACAAAGGGTTTATGAGAAGTAATCTCATAGCAAATCAAGGAGTTGCTCTAACTGTAAAGCTAGACTAAAAACTCGGGACCTGGATCATTTCCGAACAGAGAAAGAGTTACTAAAAAACCGAATACCAATGACTAAACTAGATCAGAAACAATTCAATTGAATTGGATAAAGAGGATGTCTACAATTCCTCAACTAATTTACTTTCCATGGTTTCATTGTTAGGTATGTTCAAAAGTTATAAATAATATTACCTGTATCTTGTAACAGAGTTTTTTAAAACATTAAAACTAAATGGTAAAAGGCTTGACAGCATTTTCCTTTAAAACCATCTGTAACATGTAACAAAGTCTACAAATAATTCACTATAAAACACTTTACTACTGAATTCAGCCATCGTATTTGTTGTTCTTTTGCCGAACTACAGTTCCCAGCATTCTCCTGGATACGGACATTTCCCAAAAGCCTTTGTATTCCTCGTTAAAAAGCGAGGGTCCTACGACCCTCTCTCTCTCTCTTCTCCCCTTTCTTCCCTCTTTCGCTTTCCTAGTGTATCACACACCTTCACCTGCCTGTTGCCCCTCCCCCCCATTAAAGTGCACCCACGTGGGACCGCCGCGTGTCTGTGTCTTTTCCTCGCGTAACCGCCTTCGCCTTTTACCTTGTAGCCAGGAATTAATTAATTAACAACATTGGTGTCGCCGTTTGACTCGTCTGAACCGACTGCCTGCACTCACTTCCAACTGTTCACCATGGCCATTCACCTCATCCTCATCCTCATCCCTGAGTTAACCTAAGTTGGCTTCCCTTCCCCCAGGGCGCTCAGAGACTGTCCGGCTGGCTTTCTTTGGTGCGTCCTGGACTGGGTCGCCAACCTCCCTTCCCACCCCCCCTCGCTTCTTGCCCTTGGCTTAGGCCTGCGTCAACCCGCAACCGGGAGTTCGGCGCTCCTGGCCCTTTTCTCCTTTCTTTCTACTCTTTCCTGTCTCCGGCCCCGCTTCGGTGCGGTGCCTCCCGGGCCGTACGCAGGCCCTAAAAAGCTTAATTGTCTCCTCCCAGCCGGGGCTTTTTTCTCCCCCGTACGGTAGTTGGGTTCGGGTCAATTAAGTCTTAACACGCCCCAAGAACGCCAGGGACGCCCACGTTCTTGGCCTTGCCGTGTTCGCGGTACCTTTTGGGTACCTTTTTGCGGGCGGGCTTCAGTTTGAGTTACCGTATATGAAGGATTATCTTGAGCTGTGGAGATAAACGGTTTAAGATGTGAGATGAGGAGGGGTCCCCTTGGAAGGGCTCGGAGCCACAAAAGAGCAGAGCTGGAGAGCGGCCGGCGGAGAGGATCGCATTGCACCTGCGATCCCGGGAACACGCGTACCCAGACGCTCCGCCCCTGTCCCCCCTTCTCGCGATGGTGCGACCCGACAGGGGAAGGCGAGCAGGGTCCATTGCGGGAGCAGGGGGAGGGCCGCGGCCGGCGGCTTGCGAGCCGCAGCCGAGCAGGACCGGGCTTCTCCGGGAGCAACGCCCCAGAGGCGACATGGGGGAAAGGTGCAGGCTAGTAAACCTTGGAAGGAGGAGGAATGGGTGAGCCAATCGCTATCGCTCGACTGGGCGGAGCGAGAGCGAGTGGCCCCTCCAGGCGCGGTGGGGAGGGGTATGGAGTTTGAGGTTTGTCCGGGATCCATGGTGGCGGGAGCAGAGGGTCCCTGGGGGGATGGCATTGCACCAGCCTTCCAGGTGCGGGGGTTGGTTACAGAGCCCATGACTTGAAACTGAAGCCCGCCCGCAAAAAGGTACCCAAAAGGTACCGCGAACACGGCAAGGCCAAGAACGTGGGCGTCCCCGGCGTTCTTGGGGCGTGTTAACTTAATTGGCCCGAACCCAACAACCGTACGGGGGAGAAAAAAGCCCCGGCTGGGAGGAGACAATTAAGCTTTTTAGGGCCTGCGTACAGCCCAGGAGGCACCGCACCGAAGCGGGGCCGGAGACAGGAAAGAGTAGAAAGAAAGGAGAAAATAACCGTCTAGCTGTCGTTGCAGGTACCCTCATTAAATACGGAGTCAAGTGGTAAGCAGATTCTCCTCTACAAAGCTCTTTAACATAACAGGCCAGCCACTGACTGCAGCAGTGGCCCCTGAAATGTTAAGAAATGTATGGTTAAAATCTATTTCTTTTAGGACAGTTTCTTTAAGCTCCAGGATGCCAGCCCAACCCACCTAAACAAATCAAACACAAGCGGACCATTAAGGAAATAAGTATTCTTTTTATCATTTTTAACCCCGGACATCCTATCTCCCCCCCCCTTAACCCCGGACATCCCCTTTTTTAACCTCTTTTTTACTTTTTTAATTTTCTTCCTTTTACTAATGCAACTTTTGCCTTCCAGCATCTTAATGATGACCCAGCTACTCAGGAAAGCCAGACAGATTTCTTCAACCAGCTACCTCAGATGACAGCCGATTTCTTCAATCAGCTACGTCAGACACCAGCTACGTCAGACACCAGCGGCCAGTGGGACATCGCCAAAATAATCAAACATTCCCTGGACCCTCAACGCCCAAAGCCAGCAGGAAGCAGCCATGAGAGACCGGACTACGCCCCCATTCCCTACCCTTCAAGGTTCCCCAATTTTTTTTAATCAAACCAAAAGGGTGTAATGTTGTTCTTTTGCCGAACTACAGTTCCCAGCATTCTCCTGGATACGGACATTTCCCAAAAGCCTTTGTATTCCTCGTTAAAAAGCGAGGGTCCTACGACCCTCTCTCTCTCTCTTCTCCCCGTCTCTTCCCTCTTTCGCTTTCCTAGTGTATCACACACCTTCACCTGCCTGTTGCCCCTCCCCCCCATTAAAGTGCACCCACGTGGGACCGCCGCGTGTCTGTGTCTTTTCCTCGCGTAACCGTCTTCGTCCTCTACCTTGCAGCCAGGAATTAATTAATTAACAACAGTATTCCCTTCTCCAGTTCCACTTCTGACCAGGAGCTTATGTATTACATAGGATCCATGATTATGATTCCAGTTAACATGTATTACAGTCTTGGCATTTCTCAGATTTTTTTTTCAGTGTAGTGGCATTTCATTTGTATTTTTTTCTTTTTTTTATTTGTTTTTTAATAAATAAAGCTTGCTTGAAGATCAGAAAAGTAAAATAATCACACTGGCCAGCCATAAAGACCCGGCAACAATGACGCACACCTTTAATCCTAGTAGCCACACTAGCCTGCCATAAAAGCCAGGTGGTAGTGATGCATGTCCTAGAACTAGAGAGTGTTATAAAATGGGAGGAGACAGCTCTCAGTCTCATTCTCATTCTGAGGTCTCCTGGGGGCAGAATCACCATTTTCAGACTGAAGTTGCAGTAAGAGCCAGTGACTGGCTGCTTTGCTTTTCTGGTCTTCAGGCTGAACCCCAATTTCTGTCTCTGAGTTTTTATTAATTGTGTATTATTTTACTTAGTTCCTGATTTTTGTATCTGAAACTTTATCCAATTTATAAAGGTGAAGATGATGGGTAAAATTACTGCACATATTTAAGAGATCATTATAATTGTAATTTTATCAAATTCATTTATTTTCTATTAGCATTTCTTGTATCTATTTTGGTCTTTGTAAATTTCATAAACTGAACTTTTTATTATATACAAAAAGTAATAGTAAAAATAATCCAAAGTTACATTAATATAATTTTATACTAGCAAACAAAAATGTAGTTTACCATGGGTTAGCTAAATTTTTTTATTGTTGCCTTTCAAATATCATTCTAAAAGCTAAAATTACTACTACATTCATAGTTTCTTATATCCCTTTACTAGGTTGTTTAAAGGAGGCCACAGAAAATAAAGTCATAGTTATATGAGATCTTAAAAAGAAAATGTAGAGATGGCATTAGAACTAAGAGAGATTAACAGACATTTTAAAAATGAAATACTTGAAACTTATGGGGAACACAAAGCACTCGCAACCCTGTTAAATATTTGTTCTTGTCCTTTCATAATAAACTGTTAATCCTGACATCCTTCCTTATCAGAATCTCTACCTAAAATTGGCACACCAAAGATTTATTTTCAAAAATGGATCACAGTGGAATATGGAATTATAATATTTTAGAGGGCCCCTATATCATACTCTAGTTTGTCTTTTCTACATTTTATATCATACTAAACTCCCTTCAAAATTTATTAAAATACATCTGATAGTATAAAATTGTAACGCTGTAATATCTACATATTTATAAAACTTGATAATTTGATTTTGATTCTGTATAATATAGGTTCTCTAGAGGAAAGAAAGTTATAGAATGAATGCATATATAAAGGGGATTTATCACAGTGGCTACAGCTGTGTTCCAGCTGGTGCAATAAAGGCTGTCTATCAATGCAAAGTACAAGAATCCAGTAATTGTTCAATCCATAAAGCTAGCTGTCTCAGTTGGTCTTCAGTACACACTGGAATCCCAAAGAAGTAGGCTCTAGTATCAGTGAAGGAATAGATTTGGCATTGAAGATGAGAACAGGCAGGCAATGACAGCACGCTTCCCTCTTCTTCCATGTCCTTTCTAGAGGCTGCCAACAGAAGGTGCATCCCAGATTAAAGATGGATTTTACCACCTCATAAGATCTAGAATAAAGGTGCATCTTCCAACTCAAAAGATCTAGATTAAAAGTGGATCTTCCCAGCTAGGCATGATGACACACACCTTTAGTCCCAGCACTCAGGAAGCAGAGAGAGGTGGATCTTTATGAGTTCTAGGTCAGCCCACTCTACAGGACTTACAAGACAGCCATGACTGTTATACAGAGGAACCCTCTCTTGAAAAACAAAAAACAAAACAGCAAAAAAGTGTATAGTGATATTTCATTTGTTTTTTTAACAAATAAAGATTCCCTGAAGATCAGAATGCAAAACAGCCACATTAGTCAGCCATACAGGTCAGGCAGTAACCACAGTTGTGAGACAGAGAGGCCAGGTGGTGGTGGTGCACGCCTTTAATCCCAGCACTTGAGAGGAATATAAAGTAGAATGAGACAGGAACTTGCTCTCCTTCAATGTGAAGATTTCATAAAGGTAAGAGCTCTCTAGTGGCTTGGCTGCTTTGCTTTTCTGATCTGCAGGTTAAACCCCAATATCAGTCTCTTGGTTTTTATTACTCATGCTACAATTGGTACCCAAAGTTTGGGGTATGAATTCACAAAAAAAGCCATTTGCATGTGGCTTTTTAGTCACTGGCACAGGCTGGAGCTGCATGTGAGGCTCTAGTCCCACATAGCTAGGCTTTCTTTTCTTTTCCCCCAATCCTCTGAGTTTGGGACTTTCCTATTGTAACCTCTCTGAAATAGTCTCCAGCTGTCACTCAAACTCCAGAAACACCTGGGCTCTCCAAATGCCACACGCACAACTCACCCACCCTAGACTGTTTGGTTCTACCTTGAGGCAGCCATCTGCCACACATGCTTTTTCCAAACAATCCCATGTGCATTTTCAGACAGTTGGCTCTCTCTCTCTCTCTCTCTCTCTCTCTCTCTCTCTCTCTCTCTCTCTCTCTCTCTCTGTCTCTCTCTCTCTCTCTCTCTCTCTCTCTTTCTCCACCATAGGTAGCAGGCTCTCCCTGAAACCTCTTCTTGGGCTGCTGCCAAACTAGGTAGCTTGCCTTGAAATTCAGTAAAATCTTTTACTCTTCTACACAGCAGCAATAAGCCTCACATCTTCATCAATATTCTCTGTAGATTTGGTAAGACAATTGGGAATTCTTAAATGGAGGAATTAGTTAAAAGAGAGAATTTTTTCCCACATTAAAAAGAATGGGAAAACCCATTACAATGGAGGGATTTGGGTCTCTGTAAGAAAATACGCTAGACACCTTGAAAATGGAACAATTAGCCAATAAGAAGCTAGAGCTAATAGGCCAAGCAGTGATTTAATTTAATTAAGACAGTTTCTGTGTGATTATTTCAGGTATGGGAAGCCGGGAATGAACAAGCAGCCTCTTCCAACAGGGACTGGAACTTTATCTCAGGTAAAGCAGAGCATGAGATGGGGCCAGTAGGACAAAGAGGAATATTAAAACCATATGTGGCTAACATAGCAATGAATTTATAAGGACGTGATTTGTTACAGCAATGGAATATTCAGATTAACATTCTTCCAATCTTAGAAACAAGCCATAATTAATGTATGTTTCTGAAAAAAATATTACATGGTATTATAAAGAACAGTAACTGACCATTCAGGTTGTACAAGAACAGGGCACAACAGCCGCTGATATTTCAAAGGCATCAACAGTTCTACCTTTAAAATGGTTGATAAACGAAACTGTGTGGTTGTGCAGTGGTCTTTAACAACAGAGAAACTGCAGGCTTTAGAAGACCTGGTACAGGAGCAACTAGATGCTCAGCATATTGAAGAATCAGCCAGCCCTAGGAATTCTCCTGTAGTTGTTGTTAAAAAGAAATGTGGAAAATAGAGAATGGTAAAAGATATAAGAGCTGTTAATAAGGTAACTCAGTCAATGGGCTCTCTATAGTTTGGGATTCCTTTATCTTCTCTATTACCTAAAGGATGGCCTCTTATAGTTATTTTATTGATTTAAAAGATTGTTTCTTCACTATATCTTTACAAGAAAAAGACAGAAAAATTTTCCTTCACAGTGACTACTTACAGTAATTCTCAGCCTGCTTATATCAATAGAAGATTTCTGTCACAGGAAATGATAAATAGTCCCACCCTGTGCCAATATTTTGTATGGCAGCTGTTGGAAATGATACATAAGCAATTTCTTTAATCTATACTTTACCATTACATGGATGACATCTTACTAGGTGATTCAAATGTAGATACTTTAAAAACAATGTTTGAAAAAGTAAAGAAAAATTTTTCCTTGTTGGGGATTACAAATCACAAAGAATAGATTCTATTAATTATTTAGGCTATAAGATAAGTTCCAAAAAATTAGACCCCAAAAGGTGCAAATTAGGAGAGAGCAATTGCAGACTCTTAATGACTTCCAAAGATTGTTAGGAGACATTTCCCATCTACAGCACACTATTGGGATAGGCCCTGATGATCTGATTAATGTAAACAAAATCTTAAATGGTAACAAGGACTTAAATAGTCCCAGGGAATTCTCACCTGAAGCTGAGAGAGAATTGGCTGTGGTGAAAAAAAAATTACAGAAGACACATGTGGATCATGTCAATCCAAGGCTTAACTGCATTTCTGGTCATATTACCCTTTAAACATTCCCCTACAAGAATTTTAATGCAGAGAGAAGATATTATCTTAGAATGGATCTTTTTACCACATTAACTGAATTTTTAAAAAAATAAAAACTTATGTGGAAAAGGTCTGAATTAATTTTAAAAGGAAAACTGAGAATTCATTAATTAGCAGGAATAGGATCCAGGAGAAATTGTAGAACCATTCACTAAAGACAAAATTTACAAATTATGGGCAAAGAGCTCATAGTAATTTTTTGGGAGAGATTAACAACAAATATTCTAAAAGCAAGAGAAATCAATTTATAAAGAGAACTAGCTGGATCCTCCCTCACATTGTAGAGGAAATACCAATAACTGGAGCCCCTACGTTCTATACTGATGCAAATAAATCAGGAAAGGCAGGTTACAAATTAAAAAATTTAAGTAAAGTGGATGAAAGCCCTTATGGTTCTGTCCAAAAGTCAGAATTATATGCTAGTCTCATGGTATTAAAGGATTTTAAAGAACCTCTCAACATAGTTACTGATTAGCACTATGAAGAAAAGAGTTGTTTTGCATATTGAAACTGCTGAATTATACCAGATGATACAGAATTGATTTCATTATTTATTCAGTTACAAGATATAATCAGGAATAAGAATCATCCTATATATATATATAAAACACACATCTAATCTCATATGGGTCTGCCAGGTCCTCCAGCACAAGGTAATGTAAACTGATCAGTTATTGATTGGAAATATGCTGAAAGCCTCAGAACTCCATAAAAAACATCATGTCAATAGCAAAGGTTTAAAAAAGAACTTTTCCATTACAAGTCAACAAGCCAAGGAGATAAGGAAATGTTCTACTTGTTTTTTATACAACCAAACATCACTTCCTGTAGGAAGTAACCAAGAAGGCACTCAAAGGAATGAAATCTGGTAGATGGATGTGTTCCATTTTGTAGAGTTTGGAAAATTAAAATATGTTCACCACATCATTGATACCTATTTAGGTTTTCACTGGGCAACTGTTTTGAGTTTAGAAAAGGCTGATTTGGTTATTATACATTTTCTAGAGGTTATGGTCATCATGGGTATACCTGTATAAATAGAGAGACAATATTCCAGTATATGTCTCTAAGAAAAGGAAACAGTTTTTGCTTATTATAATATAAAGCATATTATATACCATACAATCCTACAGACCAGGCACTTACAGAAAGATCAAATCAAACTCTAAAGAATGTTAAATAAACAGAAAGGGATGATAAATGTCCCCCAGAAATAGATTACATCATATTTTATTAACTTTGAATTTTCTAAATGCTAATGAGAAATAAACAACAGCTGCAGAGAGACACTGGATAGTAAAAAAAAAAAACTACAGAATTAAATCAGCCAATATACCTTAAAAATGTACTGATCTCAGAATGGGAACCAGGACATGAGTTATGTTGGGGAAAGGGTTTTATTTTTGTTTCCGGGGTGTGTGTATGTGTGTGCTATGGATACCATTAAAATTGCTAAAAATTTGATTTGAACAAGAGATACTTCTTCTTCTTCTTCTTTTTTTTTTTTTTTTTTTTTTTTTGATTTTTCGAGACAGGATTTCTCAGTAGCTTTTGGTTCCTGTCCTGGAACTAGCTCTTATAGACCAGGCTGGCCTCGAACTCACAGAGATCTGCCTGCCTCTGCCTCCCGAGTATTGGGATTAAAGGTGTGTGCCACCACCGCCCAGCTGAGATACTTCTTAATTAGAAGAGATGATAGTTCATCAAACAGCATGGCTGTTTAATCTAAACTACCTATAAAACTAACAAATGCTTTTCATTTGATCAGATATAACTAGCCATAAGAGAATCCCCCCAAAATTTGGTTTGGAAAAGGGTTTTCTTTCTGTCTTTTCAGGAGAACAAAAGTATCCAGCTAAGGAACCTGAAGATCACTGGGCAAATGAGGCATATGAAGAAAAAGGACAAATCATCCAGAAAAAAAAAATGTCTCAAGAAAAGTAGTAAATTGGCCTATTGGTATGTCACATTTCCAACAGGATAAAATTTCATAAATCTTCCAAATTTTTGTTTCTGCTATCTCAACAGGCATATAATACAAATGGTCTTTTTGTACTTCCAGTCTAATTAAAGATTTATGGTGGCTTTGGAGTTGGAGTGTGGCTCTTTTCTCTAAACCCAAGCATGCTTATGAAAGTGAAAATTCAAAATCTCTTGTCTTATGTCAGAAGAGCCACCTGATATGGCACAGAAGAAAAACAAAATTAAAGGACTATTTTATTGGCACTAACCTCATAACTCTTTGGCTTTATAGTAACTCTTTAAAAGTTTTTCTATATTTTAGACTTTTTGTCATGAAATTAACGGTCATAGTGAGTAACTAATTCTAGAAAAAGGTTTCATCTACCTTCCTGTACATGATTTCAGATTTAAACCTCTATTAGTTTTCTGCAGTGAATCATGGGCATGCCTAACAGCAAACTTTAAAGTCTTTGAAAGGAGGATGGGGCCCCACAACAATTCCTCCAGGACTAGGATAACACCTCTAAGCTGAAAACCACCATCTAAAGATTGGCTTTGGACTACAAACTGCTCAGAACAATTTCTAGGTGGCTAGTTGAGATGATCCAGCCTAACAGACTACTCTAGCCAGGACTTGAGACAAGCCCTGCACTTTCCCATTAAGCAGAGACTGGACAACAAATGATACAGTAACCTCTCCCAGGGCTTCACAATTAACCTAAATTTTTCTTTTCAGGATCCTCTAAAGATGCTGTTGGCACCATACAGCAGGGAGTAAATTTAAAAATATGATGCCCACATTCCCAAGAGGTGGGGTGGATGGGTTTTGGTTGTTTCAATGGGTTATGGATATTTGTCATTGTTTATGGGAGGGGGGGTTGTTACATACAAGTTGTCATGGTAATGGTCAGAAAAAAAAGTTAAACAAAGAAAATTAGATTCATGGTTCTTATTTTGAAAAAAGAAAGGGGAATACAGATATGATAGGATAAAAGGGTAGATTATTGAAACTACTCTGAAAAAAACTGGAGGATATAGATATAAGATAAAAAGTAGATTATTGAATCTACTTTTTAAAAAGCAACTATTAAGTTTTAAATTAGTTTATGCTTGATTGGATTTTTGTATATTGTATACAAATTTTGTATATTGACACTAATTTCAGATTAATTTTGTTAGAACATACTGTATATACATTTCTACTCTTGTTCAAAGTATTGTACCTATACAATGTGATGAGCCCACAAGTATTATATATAGTAATTGCACAAGTGACTGATCTATCGGACTATCCATGGGAAGTGTATATGCACACTCCACCTAGAGTAACCCATTTTTGCAGGGGACATCTGTCCTTGGGATAAGTCACTGTCAATTCTGTAAAAGTCTTGTGAAATCATGGCATTTCTCCCTTCTATAGTATCCCAGCAGTGTACTAGTGTATAAACCTGACTTTTCCTGTAGGAAACTGGATCCCAACCCTACCACCACACACACCATGAAGTCATAGTGTGAAAAGGATTCAGTCGAGTCTTTGTTCTCATATCCAAAATCTACATAAAAATAGTCCCCCACACAATTTCTTTATTGACAGGAGTCACTGATAAGAAAGGAACCTCATACAGGAGGCAGTATGTCTGCTCTAACAGCAGACTCAGGATGATGTAATTTATGGTCTTCTGCTCTGACTTAACAGGCTACTAATATTCTGTCTTTACCCTTTACCTTGGTTTCAACTAACATAAGATCATAGCCTATTAAAAATAACTGTTTATATAGGAAAAAAGACCTGAGTAGCTAAAACTAGCTTCAGAGAGAAAAATTCTCACCTGGGCATGCTGCTGGAGTCAAAAGCAGGATTCCCGGAAGAAATTCCTTTTAATTCAATCAGCTAGATGCTAATACAAATCAAGCCTACAGGTTAGTATAGCTACCAAGGCTGAGTTCCCAGACAAAGGGAAACCTCACAGTCAAGCCCCTTCTGAGATGTAAAGTGCCTTCTTGTCAGATCCACTTTTTGTGTGTGTGACTGTGAAAATGCATTCTTGATACTGTTACTGCCTGTGGGTTTGTTAACTTGTCTGTATGCCTATATAAACTGAAAGCTTTGTGAAGATCACCCCTTGCCTGTTTTACCCTGATGCCTCATGCCTTTGCCCTTTTGCCTTATGTCTGATGCTTTGCCCTTATACCTTATGCCCCTATGTTTCTTCTTCTTTTCCTTTCTTTCATCTTCCCCCAAGAAATAAAGATACATGCAGGAAAAACATGCCCGAGTCAGTCAATTAGTTTTACCTCTCAGATCCCATTCTCAAGCCATTTTTCACTTGTCATAGAAGTCCTATTCTAAACTCTGTGACTGTGCTGAGGCTGGTACTCAGTAACCCCTCATAAAACAACTCATTTAACAATGCAATGTGAATTTTTAGTCCCTGAAAATTATTATTACTAATTGTTAAAGGTGTGGGGACCAGCCATGAAAGCTAAGTCTGGGCAGGTCATCCAAAGGAAGTTCTTTACTTCCAACCATTATCACCTGGGACTCTGGCCATTGATAAATTTAAATGGAGGGGCTGGAGAGATGGCTCAGAGGTTAAGAGCACTGGCTGCTCTCCCAGAGGTCCTGAGTTCAATTCCCAGCAACCACAAGGTGGCTCACAACCATCTGTACTAAGATCTGGCACCCTCCTCTCGCGTGTGGGCATACATCAAGGCAGAATGTTGTATACATAATAAATAAATCTTTAAAAAATAAATGAATAAATTTAAATGGATTCCAGAGTCTCAATAGTTTTCCCTGAGACAATGCCTGGCAGGCATTGAGATTACCCAACCCCCACCCAAGAGCACACCATTCAAAGGAAATTCCTGGCATTCCAAGCACTGTAGATAGAAACACCTGCCAGCACTTTACCAGGAAAACCCTAGACAAATGTCAGCCAATCAGGGGTCCTGAACCTCAGAGACCCCTCACCCCCACCTTTACTACTATAAAACCCCACTTCTAATTGAGCTAGAGGCTCTCCGGATATTCCAATATCAAGCGAAAAGACCGAGTTTGAAAACTTGATTAAAATAAAGGCTCTTTGCTTTTATAGATGGGACTTGGTCTCCTTTGTTGGCTTTTGTGGGGACCCACGAATTTGGGCATAACAAAGGGTAATAAAGAAATGTAGGTTAGTAGTTAATCACATATTATAATTGAACTTGTAGTCACATTAGGTATGTTTCCAAGGTCAAACAAAGAGACATTTTAGATAGGCAGGTCATCTTGAAACACTTAAATCTACGGAATAGGCATTTAAGATGCTCTAATAACATACGTTCTTTTTTTTTTCCTTTCTTTCTTTTTTGTTTGTTTTGTTTGTTTTGTTTTTTGAGACAGGGTTTCTCTGTGGCTTTGGAGCCTGTCCTGGCACTAACTGTTGTAGACCAGGCTGGTCTTGAACTCACAGAGATCCACCTGCCTCTGCCTCCCGAATGCTGGGATTAAAGGCATGCGCCACCACCACCCGGCTTTTTCTTTCTTTCTTTCTTTCTTTCTTTCTTTCTTTCTTTCTTTCTTTCTTTCTTTCTTTCTTAAAGATTTCTGCCTCCTCCCCACCACCGCCTCCCATTTCCCTTCCCCTCCCCCAATCAAGTCCCCCTCCCTCATCAGCCCGAAGAGCAATCAGGGTTCCCTGCCCTGTGGGAATTTTTTTTCTTTTTATGACAATGAACATGTTTGCTCCTGGCAACACCAATCTACTTCCGGGTAGATAATGAGCATCAAAGAAACTCTATATGGAGTTTACTTTCTTTGTGGCAAAAGTAAGCCACTGGGCAAGAAAATGCCCTTGTCTCGATTGCTGACAGTATGCCGTCCTAAATGGACAAGCAGGACACAAAATAAAGTGACTGTCAAACATTGTCAAGACAAGGCAGGACAGACCTTCAGAATATCCTGCTTCACAAAAAAGTCTGACGAATATGCTGGGCCTGTAGGCCAAAGATAGATGCCCCAACATTACAGAGGAACCTTGGATGACTGTCCAGGCAGTCAGCTGTTTCTATCATTTCTCACATTTTTTGGAAGTCGCCTGTTCACATTTCCTGCTTACTCAGTTAATATTATTTCCTTCTTGGGTCTCTGAGGGAGTTGAAGACTAGATAGTTATAGTTTTCCTTGTTTACCAGACTTAGAAAGCAAGTTATAATAGAAAGTAAATTAGGTACAAGACTTTGGACTCACCAAGATAGGATAGATATGGAGTATTTTCTCTGAATTAGTCAAATGCAAATGGACTAGACATTGTTGATGTATTTATTGACTGTATAATTTGTATACAGTTACTTACTGTATATAGTTCTTTTTATATTAGTTATAGCCTTCTTTTTTATTTTAGATAAAAAAGGAGAAATGTGGTATTATTTTATTTGTATTTTAATAAATAAAGACTTCCTGAAGGTCAGAACACAAAACGGCCACACTAGTCCGCCAGACAGGCCAGGCAGAAATGGTACACACCTTTAATCCCAGGAGCCACACTAACTAGCCATAGAGGCTGGGTGGTGGTGGTATATACCTTTAATCCCAGTATTAGAGAGGAATATAAGGTGGGATGAGAGAGAAACTCACTCTCTTTCAATCTGGAGATTTCCTAGAGGAAAGGGCTCTCTAGTGGCTAGGCTGCTTTGCTTTTCTGAGCTTCAGGTTGAACCCCAATTTCTGTCTTTTGGTTTTTATTATTAATGCTACAAAAATGGGTCTTCCCACTTTAAATGATTTAATTAAGAAAAAACTCACAGGCTTCTTATAACTTATATTAGCCTATAATTCTTGTCTGTGTTAGCCACATGGCTTAGTACCTTGTTCAGTGGGGCATTCCCATCTTGTTTCTTCTGTGGCTGGGTGACGATTGCAGACTGAGCTTTCCTTTTTCCAGAGTTCTCTTCTTCTCATTGCCCCACCTCTACTTCCTACCTGGTCACCCCACCTATACTTCCTGCCTAGCTACTGGCCAATCAGCATTTTATTAAACAAGTACAAGAAACAAATCTTTACAGGGTAAAACCATTGTCCCACAGCAGAGAGTGACCATATCTCCACTACCAGAAAAAAAAAAAATACAAAAGTAACATTAAACAAAAATTATTTTAGAATATTCTATTCAATAATGGGGTTCTATCATTCTATTTTGGTATTAACAAAGGAAAGATATATTTCCAATCACTTAGCTTGAACCCATCTTCTCTTCTTAATGAAGCGGACATAATGGAATTTAGCTATTAATAAATTCTTATATTGAAAGATATCAATTCTTCAAATATGTATATATCCAAGTTTATTCACAGTAAGTGAATGAATTGTGTTTCAAAGTAAATAAAAGATAAGCCTGATTTAATACAATGTGGTACTGTTAACAAAATTGTCTTTAGCAATCACTTATCAAGCTCAGTTTTAAGCTTACTCTTAAAAACACAAGGAAAGTGTTAGAAAAGATTATAGAGATGAAAGTTTCTCTAGTTTCAATATGACTGTCAAGAATAATAGCCTATAAACCAAGTTGTAATTAATACCTTTCTATGAGAACTAAGTTATGCTTAACCTCATGAGTTAAAAATGAAATGAAGTAAGATGGGACTTTTTTTAACTCAGAAATACAAAGAAGTAAAAATGTGACTATAGTATTAAATTCTAATTAGAGTATTGGGTGTATAAACTACTATAGCCATTTTGAAAGTTGGCTCTAACAAGATTAATACTATGCAGCCTATCCCCAGATAATCCACTACTAGGCATAAAACCCACAGCACAAAATATACTTGATATTACAGCATAAGCTTTTTGTTTGATACCTATAGCAGCAGATAAATTTAATAACACAACTCAGAACTTAATACATCTATTTCACAAAAAAGTAATACCCTTAACACTAATATTTCCTATTGTTTTATACTTTTTCATAATGTAGATTCAAACCTACTAAGCTGGTTTCATTATTTGCTGTTTGAAAAACACTGCCTTCCATCCCTACACTCCCCCCCCCCAAAAAAAAACCCCACCAAAAGCATATAAGAAACATCTATAAGGTTGTTTACTATGGTACTGTTTAAAATAGAGAAAATAATGATTATAACTTAAACATCTATTAATAGATAACTAAAATGCCAAATACAAAGTAATATGAAGAATTAAGTTTTAATTAGAAATTGCTATATAGTATGCATACATTCTTCTGTGTATGTATAATATATATGAAAAATAAACATATCTCAAAACTAACACATAGAAATTTCCAGTAATGCTACAGTTAGGAGTTTATACATAGAGTTGGTATTAAGAAAATAGCCTGGAAGTATATATTTCAACATATTAACTTATAATTAGGGTGGGGTACTCACAATTAAACGCATGTTAAATAGAACTTTTAGCTATAGATGTTATGCTTTAATTTTTAAATAGTTTTTTAAATGTGATTTTAGAGAAGCATTGAAAGGTCGAACTAAATTCTGAGGTATAATTTAGTAGAAGAGGAGCAGAGAGAAGGAAATACAGAGTAGGTGAACCGAGTATGCATGTACATATGCTCAAATCAACTAGTAATAGTAAGGGAGACACTTTAAAAAAGAAAGCCACGGGACTAAGGAAAGATGAGGAAGGTGCATGGCGACAGCTGGAGTGAAAAAGCATGAAGTGGTCTGAAGGGGCAGGAATTAAAGGCCTGACAACTGGTAAACTGACCCATTCCTCATTGGTGGCTCAACTGTATAAATAAAGAGTGGCAGCTTAGTGGGAAAGCACTTAGCAACTCTGTTGACACAGACAACAGAAAGGGCCACTAGAGTGGCAAATTGAACTGTGCAAGGCCAATTAACCCTTTCACCTTAGTTTTTTATTCTAGCTCTCTTGCTTACTGTGCCCGTGAGAGCCACACTGTATGTGTTAAGACCAAACACAATGATAAATCATGGTTACACGTATTGACGAATTCTGCCAATTTCATGAGGCACATCCGTTTTTAGTGTCTTTAATGCCTCCTTGGCTACTCTCATCCGGTTTTAATTAGGAATCATTTTCAAAGAAGAGAAAAAAACCTCAAATACACATGTCCATTATCAAATTATGAATTGATATTGATAACTACTAAAGTTTTTTGGCGTGAAGGGTTTTTTTTAATGTTAGATTCACCTCAATTTTCTCCTAGGAAAATCAGAAGAGTCACTTCAGATGGACAACACTACTTGAGAAAGTGTACACTATGCTAAAGGGATCTATAAATCACAGGCCTTAGAGCTGCTGCATCAAGTTTTATCTGTGATTACACTTTTTTACTTTTAAGAAAAATGTTGCATCTTGAAGTACAATGTATTTTTTAAAGACAGTAATAGACTTCTTTTAAATACGTGGATTTGAGAGCAAGGATCCTATTACTACACACTCTAAAAACTAGAAAACCCACATAGCAACAAGGTGTTCAAATATTTGTGAAAAACTTTATTTCTATGAAGTATGTGAGACTGCAAAAAGATGCAGCTGTTCAGTGATAAACTAAGGCCATCTACATAAATGCAGTGTCTTTTATTGCATTTTTGTTTTGTTTTTATGACAAGGTCTCATGTAGACTAGTTTGGCCTCAAAATCCCTTTGTACTCAAAGCTGCCTCAAACTCCTGATCTTGAGGTCTCCCAAATGCCGGGATTACAGAAGTATTAACACCACACTTAGCTCTATATTCTTCCACTACTCACGCCCTCTAAGGCATCAGCATTAATTTATTACAGCTAAAATGTCATGCCAAGTTTTTCCAACCATACTATTATTATATTATATTATTATTATTCAGTGTTATATAACAACACTGAATCTTAATAATAACTTAAAAATGACTAGTTAAAGCCAGGCATCGTGATGCATGCCTTTAATCCCATTACTTGGGAGGCAAAGACAATGGATCTCTGTGGGTTCAAGGCTAGCCGAGTATACACAATGAGTTTCCAGCAAGCCAGGGTCTCATAGCGAGATTTTGTCTCAAGCAAATGAACAAACAAAACCATCTACTCAAATGCTAACAGATTGAGGACAAGTCTGAAGGAATCCAGATCCAATGAAGATTAACAGCAGCTTGAAACCTTTCAGGAGCAAGGGGTGTTCTCAGCTCTGGTTTTTCTCAACTTTCTGAGTCAGAAAATGCAAAGAGCAGAAGAATTCTACCTTCTTGGAACAGAGGCTATATTTATTGACTCCTATGGCCACATTTAGATTAGTGAAGGAAGAGACCAGCCTGGTAGGCTGGCTTTCCTCTTCGTCTTTTCATAATGCAGGCTAGCCACAAGGCTCTCTCCCATGTCTCTCTCTATTCTTTCATAACACCGGTACAACCACAGTCAAAGGGACTCATTAAAAAAACTGAAATTGGCAAGGAGCAGCAGGGCTAATGGTAAGCAACAACAACAACAACAAAAAGCAGCAAAGAACCCTACACCTGCTCTAGAACAAGCTAGAGCACACTGCTGCTTTCTCAGAGTAGGCAGAGACTAGAGCAGACATTTAGTACACAGCTGCTCCCCTCCTTCCTGAAATATTCTCCTGAGTCAGAAGCAGAATCCTAGGACTCAGTATTCAAATACCTGACAAAACTCAGGAATTTATCTTAGCTATCATCAGACTTTAAGAGAAATAAAAACAAAATGATACACTGCGCCAAGTAAACACACAATTTAGCTAAAAGCTGCAATTGAGATAAGTTTAATTAAGACACAGTATACAGTTTCTGTAATGCAAGTATTACCAGATTCCTCTCAGGAATTCACTTCTTTCTTTTCTAGATAGCCACATAAAGTAAACTATGAATCAAAGTTCTACTTCCCAAAGTAGTAATTATTAAACCCAAGGAAAAAATCATGTGGCATATTGTACAGCTATGTCTAGATGGGTTCTGAATAATTGCAGAATCAGTTTGGGATGTGAGTTTGGACCTAACTCCTAGGCAGGTAACCAAAATATAAACACCTAGAAGCTAACAGTCAAGTATTAAGTTTTTCTCTTATTAAATAAAGCAAAAAACACTTTAACATAGCTAATATAGTATCTGAGTCAAGAAGCTGTTATTCCTGAGCAACTGTGCCACCGAGGATATCTATAAAACATTCTATTTGGGATCAATTTTCAATTTTTATTCAAATAAACAAACAAACAACAACAAATCTAGATCTCTCCTATGAGGAAGTACAATCAGGAGGGTTTAGAGGACTTTAAGAATTAGCTGGAGATAAAAATGCTGGTGGAGGTTTAATTAATTTTTAAGGTCTTATTGCTTTCATTAACATTCCATTCCATTCCATACGTTTTGAGGACACCACACACCAATCCATTTTTTACCTACAATTTCTGCAGTTTGGGGGTTATGATCTTAAAACATGTGAACCCATATAAAGGGTCATAGCAGAAACATCTGGCACTCAGAAAAAGTTCGTCTTAAGGAGGAATGATGAAAACCAAATTAAAGACAGAATCCCAGTAAAAGAGATACCCTTGTTTGCTTTTTTCCCTTTGATAGCTTTACTGATGAAGTCCTCTGCAATTCAGTTAGACGGCAGTACAACAGATAAAGGACTATCAATCTCTTTACCTTTTTGCAAGAAAGCCTGATATAGATCCTTAACTGAGAGATCGTTTTTGTAAGTCTTCTAACTTTCCCTGTTTCCTTACCATAAACTTTGTGGAGAGTTTAGTTTTTGTTTAGTTTCCTACTTCTCTTTCTCAGAACTAGAAGGTAAATCTTTACACTACCTAAAGTTATACTAAGAAGCTCTTCTTTATTTGGTAGAAACTGTGTGTGTGCTAGATAGTTAGGAAATAGCAGAAAACAAAACTAGAAACTGATCAAATAATCTCTCTCGCGCGCACGCACACACACGCATAATTTTCTGACTCTATCCATTGAGAAAAAATCTTCCCTGAGAAATACTGGACTCTTTAGTGGGAAAAAAAAAAGTTATTTCGAGACAAGGTCTCATTATGTAGCTCTGACTGACCAGGATTCACTATGCAGACCAGGCTGGCCTTGAACTCACAAAGAGCCACCTGCCTCTGCCTCCTAAGTGCTGAGCACTAGATTACAGGTAAATGCCACCATGAATAGCAACTCTTTAGAAATTTAACAAGCCTGTTAAGTAATTATATTTTTGCATCAAAGTAACTATTTTTTTTCAATTAAAAATGGGCCATATCTCTTTCAAAATACCTGATTTTAGGACTGGGGCAATGGAAATACAAGGTGTCTTTTATTATGGTGCACTGAAAGGGTACACCAATTCTGTGCTGTTTATAATGAGTATGTACAGTGTAAATTTCATCATAAAGAAAATTCATTTTCTTTTCCTTTCCCTCTTTATATGTTCATCTGTTCTCTTTATTTCTAAATGGTCTTGCTATTCAGCCATATTGGCCTCAAATTTCTCAGTTCAAGTGATCCTCCTGTCTCAGTCTTGCAATTAAGTGGAACTATAGGTATGTGCCACTATGCCTGGCCCATCAGAAAATTTTAGAGAAACTCCAACTAAAAGCGCTTCAATATTCCCCAAAAGTATGAAAGTCAAAAAAGGAAGCTCATGCTTGAGTAGAAGACCATGAAGAGACAACTAACTGTGACTCTAGATCAGAAAAAGGAAGTCAGCAGGACCACTACCAAACGGTAAGCAGATGCATGGGTAAGCTGGGGCTCCAGAGAGGACTATGGTGAGCATGCGTACTATTCCTGCTGCCATACTGGTGGACTCCCAAACACCTGCAACTCCAACTCAGGGGGATACGAAGTCTCTGGCCTCCACAGGCATTAGGACTTACATGCAATGTACCCCCTCCCCACCATACACAAAATTAAAAATAAAGTAAATCTTAATTTGGAAAAAAATTACAGGTAAGCTAACAAGTTATATCAATGTTAATTTCTTGGTTTTAAAAAGTTACTAAGGTTAAAAAGACATTTGAGAAAGCTGGATGAAAAATATGGAAGTATATTATCATTTTTATCTTTTAGTGTATGTATGCATCTATGTATGAGTGCAGGAGCACATGTACCAAAGTGTCAGAAGATATCATAGGTGTCAGTTCTTGACTTTTAACTTGTTTGAGACAGGATCCCTTTGTTGTTAACTATAACATACATCAGACCTATAAGTTCCTGGGGGTTCCTCCTGTCTCCACCTCCCATCTCAACTTAAGAGAGAACTGTGACTAGGGCAGTGAGTGTACTTAGATTTTGAACTCAGGTCCTCTCACATTTGTGTTTTAAGCACTTTACCCACTGAGCCATCTCTGTCATTCAAAAAATTTTATTATTTTTTGTTGCATTTTTAAAGACTGAAAAATTACTTCAGAATGGAAGTCTAACAAAAATATATTGGATTACATTTTAAAAATAATTGGGAGGGGTGTGTTAGTTTCAAACAGGGGCTCACTACATAGTTCCAGCTGACCGCCATTTCACAGAATTCTCCTTCCCCAGACTGAGTGCAAGAATTACAAGTGTGGACCCGGGGCGGTGGTGGCACACTCCTTTAATCCCAGCACTCGGGAGGCAGAGGCAGGCGGATCTCTGGGAGTTCGAGACCAGCCTGGTCTACAAGAGCTAGTTCCGGGACAGGAACCAAAAAACTACAAAGAAACCCTGTCTCGAAAAATCAAAAAAAAAAAAAAAAAAGAATTACAAGTGTGAACCACCACACCCAGCTTCAAAGTAACATTTGAACTCAGTGATCATAATCTCCTTTATCTTTTATTTTCACACTAAATATGATCCTCTTGAAAACTGTCCCAGAATCTCTATTTTGTTTGTAGCTCCCCTCTTAAAATTCAGTTTGTCAGTTTCCCTCTTAAAATATGCCACCAAGATTGTTTTTAACATACTAATAGAGTGTGGTACATTTCTTTTTTATGCTTATCTTGCTTTATGTTTATTAACACAAGTTATGGTTGGAATTTAAAAACAGCAAAGCCAAATAGTTGGCCTAATTCAACATGCAATCAAATGAAATGAGCATTTATTTCTATTAAGACCAAACAAGATCTTTCCATTTTATACTTAAGCATTGATTTTTCTTAAGCAAACTACAGAATCACATTTTTCTTTAATTAGTCTTATTTTTTCAATTTCTGGTATGCAAACTAGGCAGCTTATTCTGAAACATAATTCCATCTTTTATTTACTTGCAACATACTAACTACACACCATCTGGAGTGAACTACAAATAAGAATCTGTTACGGCTGGAGAGATGGCTCAGCAGTTAAGAGTTCTTGCTCTTAACTGAACCCAGGTTCAGGTCCCAGCATCCACATGGTGGCTCACAACAGTTTATAACTCCAGTTCCTAGAAATCTGATGCCCTTTTCTGGCCTCTTTAGGAGCCAGGTACACACATGTTGTATATATACACATGCAGCTAAATACTCATATACATAAACCTGTAAAGTATTTGCCACTGGGACTGCGGTGTATGTACCTCAGTGGCAGAGCATGAGATCAGCATATGAAAGCCCTGGGTTTCATTCCCAGCATCTTTACCCCACCCACCAAAAAAATTGCCATGGATTTGAGAGTGGTCATAACTGAATAGAAGAATAGGCAATAGAGCCAAGCAGTGGTAGCATATGCCTTTAATCCCAGCACCTGGAAGTCAGAGGCAGGCAGATCACAGTGATTTTGAGGCCAGCCTGGTCTACAGAGTGAGTCCCAGGACAGCCAGAGATACACAGAGAAACCCTATCTCAAAAAATAAACAAACAAACAAACGACTTCTCCCCCAAAGAAGAATAGGCAATAGAGAAAATCCTATAATGGGATTAACTTTGGAGTGAGATTTTAAGAATAAATAGCATTTATTTTGTTTGTTTTTGTAATATAGGGCCTAAACCACATTAAGAAAATGATCTATCTCTTAGCTACATCCTCAGCCTTCTTTTTATTTCTTGAGATAGATCGCATTAAGTTACCAAGGTTGGTCCTGAATTCACTCTACGATCTAGGCAGGACTTTTAATTTGCTGTAGCCTCCAAAGTAGCTGGGATTACAGGCTCTGCCATTGAGTTTGGCTACCATTTTTTTAAATGATTTTAGCACATTTTTAATTGATAGGTTATAACTGTAGTTATGTAAAGAGCTCAGCAGGGGATTTCAATATATATGTGTGGTAATATGGATCAAGGCAGATCTACCACTTAATTCATAGGCTATCTCCATGTGCTATGAATATTCAAATTCCTTCCTATTAGCTATTTTGAAATCAATTATTGTCGGCTATACTTATAATACTATGCTATAGAACATGAGAAATTATTATACCTATCCAACTGCTTCCTATGCTGTTATCTATTGTTTCTCCATCTCTTTTCTCCTATTTTGTCTCTGGACTCTGGATCCATCATTCTATTCTTTATTTTGAGATTAGTCTGTAGTTTCCAAACACATTTCTGTGTTTCTGTGGCTAGTTTACTTAACATAATGTCCTACAACAGTTCGGTCTAGATTATTGCAAATGACAGAATTTCTTTTTTGTTGTTGTTGTTGCTGAAAAATATTTTATTCTGCATTGGTTTCATCTACTCATCCAATATAGACCGCTTCCATATCTCGAGCATTGTGAACAATGTTGCAATGGAAATACAGGTCTCTTTTGGACACACTAATTTAGCTGTCTTGTGGCTGTGTACTCAATGGTGGGACTGCCAGCTGATACTGCAGTTCTGTTCCTGAGTAAGTAGCATTTGAAAAGTAGGTAAGAATACAGTGTAATGATTGTGATTTTCTGATGGAGGAGGGTCTATGTGTTACTTTCATTGGTTAATAAAGAAACTGCTTGGCCTTTGATAGGACAGCAGCTTAGATAGGCGGAGTAGACAGAACAGAATGCTGGGAAGAAGCAAATTCAGGCAGTTGCTATAGTTTTCCTCTCCAAGATGGACACAGGTTAAGATCCTTCCCGGTAAGACACCACCTCGCTACACAGATTATTAGAAATGGGTTAATCAAGATGTGAGAATTAGCCAGAAGAGGCTAAAGCTAATGGGCCAAGCAGTGTTTAAAAGAATACAATTTGTGTGTTGTTATTTAGGGGCATAAGCTAGCCAGGCGGCTGGGCGGCAGGAACGCAGCCTGACTTTCTACAATTTTCATATTTGACTTTTGAATACCTATTTGCTCATTAATTTTTAGTTTATTTTATAATAAGATGTGACATATTAGAAAACATAAAGCAAGTCATGATGGTATATACCTATGATGTCAGAAATTAGGAAGTAGAGGATAAGTGCCAAACCACATAGCAAGACTGTAGACAAAACATAAGGAAGAAAAGAGGGAAAGGGAGAAAATTTATAAAAGTTTTAAAAGATAATCGAACAAAAGTCCTATAATTTTCTTCTTTAGTTAAGTACTTTTTGTAACCCTGGTCACTTTGAGAAACGACTCCCCTACTTTAGAGTCTAATGTTCCAAACTAGGTCTAAAAGGAGCATGCCATAATTTGTCCATTCCTGCAATAAACCAATCAAAATACAATGCAAGCACATGTGTAACTTCATATTTTTTAATTGAGACAAGCTCTCATCATATATCTCATCTCAATATAAGTTCAGGAGGGAGCCCTAAGCTGCTTACATATGAACTATTTCTTCTCTTAGTGTCTTAGGAAAAGAAGTAAAAGCAATATACTTAAAAAAAAAAAGCCACATGGAAGTAAACAGACAGGAAACTTCCACTCAAGATGAGCCTGGGAATGAAAAGTCTGCCAATTAAAATTCTACCTACTTAATTATTACATTTTACATACCAACAGGAAATTACTCATTTCACAGTCTAAACTTATGTTCAGATCTGCATAGCAATCCCAGAGTCCCTAACTGCCCATAGCATGGCAGTCTGTTTAAAGCAGTTGCACAACCTACATATCTGTACATTGGAGCTCTACTTCAAAAGCCTCTAACAGTTTCTGAGATTATTTCTAATTAAGTTCCTTCCATGGTCCACATTATCAAAAGTGGTAAAATTGAAATCATCTTATTTTTCTAACTTCCAGAAATTTCCTATTGTTGACGAGTCCCAGGAATTACTTACAGTAATCCCAAACTACGCCTAGTATAGTAGTTGGGGTCTTCTCTAGAGGAGACTAGAGGTGATGAAGACAAGTGACCTCTCACAACTGCTTATATTCGTATTCTTTTTTCTTTAACGACATTATCTACTATGTAGAAAAATCAAAGTTTTCCTATGTATTTTATAACGTATCACAGAAAAACTGATATTCATCAGTGCACCAAAAGAAGGTGGTGAATGAAGTTTTAAGTACAATAAGAATTATTCTTTGACCTTTGCATAAGAATAAATGTATGGGCCCAAGCCAGAGACCTCTGCAGGACCGGGCTCAAGTCAGGGACCTCCACAGGAGCAGGCCTGAGCATACCCAAGGCAGCAACCTCCACAGGAGAGGTACAAGGGAGTGACCAGCAAGGGAGCAGGCCTGAGCCAGAGACCTCTGTTGGAGAAGGAGGCTGCTTGTTAGTTCCTGGCCTCTTGGCCCAGAAATAACCACATAGAAACTGTATTAATTAAATCACTGTTTGGCCCATTAGCTCTAGCTTCTTACTGGCTAACTATTACATATTAATTTAACCCATTTCTATTAATCTGTGTATCACCATGTGGCTAAAGTTCCGCCTGGCTCCAGCAGGGCTTACATGACTTCTCTCTGACTCCACCTCCTTTCTTACAGCATTCTGTTTAGTTTTCCCCACCTAGATCTGTTCCCCTATAGCTCTGCTATAGACCCAAAGCAGTTTCTTCATTCATTAATGGTAATTACAGTATACAGAGGGAAATTCCACATCAGACCTCTGCAGGACCTCCAAGGGAGCAGGCCTAAACCAGGGACATCTGTGAGAACAGGCCTGAGCCAGAGACCTCTGCTAGAGCAGGCCTGAGCCAGCCAACTCTACTGGATCAGGTCCAAGGCAATCTCCACAGGAGCAGGTATAAGGGTGTCACTGATGAGGAAGCAGGCCTGAGCCAGAGACCTTTACAGGACTGGAAGCAAATCAGTGACCTCCAAGGGAGCAGGCCCGAGCCAGACCTCAAAAAAACAATACTCAACTTCATATGGAAAAGCTAGAAACTCAGGATAGCCAAAACAATCCGGTACAATAAAGAAACTTCTGGAGGTAGCATAATCCCTGACTTCAAACTCTACTACAGAGCTACAGTACTAAAAACAATCCGGTATTGGCATAAAAACAGACAAGAGGAACAATGGAACCAAAGATCCAGATATCGATCCAAACACCTACAAACACCCGATTTTTGACAAAGAAGCAAAAAAATATCATATGGAAAAAAAGAAAGCATATTCAACAAGTAGTGCTGGCATAACTGTGCATCAACATTTAGAAGAATGAAAATAGATCCATATCTATTGCCATGCACAAAATTCAAGTCCAAATGGATCAAAGACCTCTACATAAAACCAACCACACTGAACCTCATAGAAGAGAAAGTGGGAAGTACACTTGAACACATCAGCACAGGAGACCATTTCCTAAATATAATCCCAGTAGCACAGACACTGAGAGAAACAATTAATAAATGGGACCTCCTGAAACTGAGGAGCTTCTGTAAAGCAAAAGACATGGTCAACAAGACAAAACAGCAGCCTACGGAATGGGAAAAGATCTTCACCAACCCCACATTGGACATTGGAGGGTTGATATCCAAAACATACAAAGAACTTGGGAAATTGGTCATCAAAAGAATAAATAATCCAATAAAAAATGGGGTATAGAACTCTCAACAGAGGAATCTAAATGGTTGAAAAACACTTAAGAAAGTGCTCAACATCCTTAGACATGAGAGAAATGCAAATCAAAACAACTCTGAGATTCCATCTTACACCAGTAAGAATAGCCAAGATCAAAAACACTGATGACAATTTATGCAGGAGAGGATGTGGGGTAAAGGGAACTTCCACTCCTCCATTGCTGGTGGGAGTGCAAAATGGTATAGCCACTTTGGATATCATTATGGTAATTTCTCAGAAAATTAGGAAACAACCTACCTCAAGACTCAGCAATACCACTTTTGGATATATACCCAAAGGATGCTTAATCATACTACTAGGACATGTGTTCAACTATGTTCATAGCAGCATTGTTTGTCATAGGTAGAACCTGGAAACAACCTAAATGCCCCTCAACCAAAGAATGAATAAGGAAAATGTGGTACATTTACACAATGGAGTACTACACAGCAGAAAAAAATAACATCTTAACAATCCTAAAACAAGCAAACAAAACTCCCTTCACACTAGGCTGGGGAGATGGCTCAGCAGGTAAAAGGCACCTGCTCAAGCCTGACAACTTGAAATTTGCATGCAAATAGATGGATCTAGAAAACCTCATATTAAGTGAGGTAACCCTGACCCAGAAGGACAAATATCATGTGTACTCACTCATAAGTGGCTTTTAGACATAAAGCAAAGAAAAACCAGTGTACAGTTCACAATCCCAGAGAACCTAGACAATGAGGACCCTAAGAGAGACATACATGGATCTAATCTAAATGGAAAGCAGAGAAAGATAAGATTTCCTCAGTAAATTGGGAGCATGGGGACCATGGGAGAGGGCAGAATGGTAGGGAAGAGAAAAGCAGGGGAGTGGAGAAAAATATATAGCTCAATAAAAACAATTTTAAAAAGAATAAACGTATGGAGCATTATTATGCAAATTGTCTCCTAATCCTTTTAGACGTAATCAAGCAGGCTGTATAACCATCCATCTTGGGTGTGCTACAGAAGATTCCTCTACAAGGGTATAGATACTGGTGAGGTCTTTTCCAACCTCAGAATTCTAGTGTCAGATCTTTAAATTGGTTTTATCCTTGGTTTTCCCCCCAAACTGAAGTATCTTTAACATAATTTTTGAGAATGCATTAATTATTTGAGAATTTCATACACACATATGATATATTTTAATCATATTTATCCCTATTATTTTCCCTAACTCTCTAGATCTAGTCCCTATGCCCCCTCCCAAATATCTAGCTAGCTAGCTAGCTGCCACTGAGTCCAATTTGTGTTGTCTCTATACTGATGAGTGTACAACCCTCTACTAAAGTACCTTTAACATCTCAGACTCTTGTGTAAGTTCTTTCTTGTATGAGGTTTTGAAAAAACAGTAGCTAGGTAGATGTAAAAAGTGTCTAATTAAGATACGGTTCTTTTCATTGGCTGCTTATGAAATTATAAAAGGTAAGGAAAGAATGAGTGATTACTATGTAGAGCAGAGGAAAGCAGTATTCATTGGAAGATACAAAGAGATGGCATAGGCAACCACTACATCAGAATGGCCACAGAACTACTCATTGATATTGCAAAGAGCTAAAAGACTGGCACAAAATTAACTACATCCAGACATCTCCTTCGAAAAACATACAATTAAGGACATTTTAATAATCAAAATAAGTGACAACAGGGAATACAGTGCATATTTAATAGCTACCAATGTATAAGATTGGTTGAGTGATAGAATAAATAAGTTAAAATTTCAAAGTATAAACCCTGGCATTCTTGGTACACAGAATGAGGGCTGGGAGATGCTCAAGGGGTAAAGGATGTGCCACATGGGCATAAGACTACAGTTTGCATTCCTAACACCTGTGTAAATGCCAGGGCAGATGTGGCTGCCTTCTTGTAATCCCAGCACTTGGGAGGGAGACACAGGGGATCCCTACAGCAAGCTGGCTAACAAGACTGGTCAAGTCTGCAAACTCTTAAGTTCAACTGAAGGTCTCTGCTTCTGTGGATAGGCTAGACAGTACGTCTTGTGGAAGATGCTCTACACTAGCCTCTGCCCTCCACATGCACATGCACCCTACACACACATAGTCACGAACGTTTCCCCCACCACACACACACAAAATCACACACATACTCAAAGAATACAAAAAAAATTTAACAGAATCATAAAATATAACAGGTGAGTAAGCAAAAGCAAACCATCAATTTAAATCAAACATTACTTAAAATCACCCTAATCAAACAGGTCTGATCATAGAAGTTCAGATAACCATTGTTCCTAGAAGAACAGCATGAATTATACCACCCAGACTTTTAGAGAACAAACAAAGCATGCACAAAAATGTACAAATAACTAAATTAGGAAGATGATGTCAAGCAAAAATGGAACAATCCTAAAACAAGCAAACAAAACTCCCTTCACACTAGGCTGGTGAGATGGCTCAGGAGGTAAAAGGCACCTGCTCAAGCCTGACAACTTGTGTTCAATCCCTAGAACCACATGGTGGAAGGAGAGAACCCATTCCTCAAAGCTGTCCTCTGACTTCCAAGCACATGGTTGCCAGATAGACTGACGCACACGCACACACATACACACAGTAAAAAAAAAAAAAAAGGAAACTACAAACTTGTTAATTAGTAATCTACCCAAAATGTTTAACTATATCTAAACACACAGAAATTGCAATTCTCGAAGGCTATGTTATCTAGCATGTGTTATCCACTATCCACAGTGAGTACTTGAAATGTGCTAGAACTGAGAAACTAAAATTTTAGTTTTAATTTGTACTTAAATTTAACAGCATTCTACTCAAACTTCAAATATGCTTAGAACAATTTGAGTTTGTGATTTGCATTATCACCTGTACATTTTAAGAAATCACAACACAGATAAAGTATTTTCAATAAAATTTAGTATTAGAAAAAAAGTGTGCTGGAAGTATAAATGTAAAATATACATCATATTTTAAAATCTAATACAAAATGCTAACCTCTGAAATATCTTGTAAATAAAGCTGTGTGTGTGTGTGTTGCTACAGTTAGAACCATGGTGGCCCATACCTATAATCTCAGGACTCAGGATCACCAGTTCAAAGTTAGTATGACTTCAATGGTAAGATAAAGGTCAGCCTGAGCTGCACAGCAAAACTCTATTTCAAAAGATGTGTGTTTACGAAGGGAGGTTGTCTAAGTAGTAGAACACTTACCTAGCATGTGCAAGAGATTGGATTCAATTCATAGAGCTACAAATAAAACCCAAAATGTTGAATATTTTTGATATATAGATTTAAATTAAATATACTACTAAAGTTAATTTCATGTTTATATCTTATTCTTTTCTAAATTACATCTGTTACTGGTATCTATCACAAAGTACTATTCTCTACCATTTGTCAGAAATCAGGGGGGTCCAACTATGCAAGATTTGGAAGTAGAATATTTCTTCTCTCCCAGTGCATAAAACATTACTTTAGGTTACTCAAAATCTGTATATTTTATATGCTACAAACTCATTTGTCTTTTCATAAAGTAAATGAAAATGGATCAGTAGAACACAAAGAGTTTTTCATATTGGTTCCAGGACCCCTGGAGATCTCAGAATTTAGGGGTGCTCAAGTACTTTACATGAAATGAAGTGGTATTTACATACAACATGCTTTTTTCCCCATATACTTCAACCCTTCTTTAGAAGGGTTGAAGACAGCACTCAGCTCTGAAGAGCACTTACTGCTCTCACAGAAGACCTGGGTTTTGTTCTCAGCATCCACATAGCAATTCACAACCAGTTATAACTCTTCGTTCCAGAGGATCTCACACCCTCTTCTGGTCTCCACAGATACCAAGCACACATGGTACCAAGACATATAAGCCTAAACACTCATTACACATAGAATACAAATAAATCTTTAAACAATATAGTTAAATCATTTTGAAACGAATTATAATACTGTACACAATGCAAATGCCATATAGTTGTTATATTGTATCACTTAAGAAATGACAAAGTCTGTACATACTCAGTGTACACAGAATTTTTTTTCCAAAAATTAAGTGCATACATTCCTTATCTGTGGCTGAATTGTATTCCTCTGACTTACTGCATTTGATAACATTTAGTCAGCATTCTGCTAAGATAAATAATCAAGAAACTGAATAACAGAGCTGGAGAGATGGCTCAGCCATTAAAGGCTGGGCTCACAACCAAAAATATAAGAAACTGAATAACATTGACATAAAATCTTTGGCTCTTCCTTTGGCTTGATTCCCAGGCTCATGTTAATGCTTTTTATTTTTAGGACAGTCAAATGAGGCCCTTTAGCTTACAAAAAGTTTTGATAAGCCTAATTTGAAGGAGACTTTTATGCTGCCAGAACTACACATATACCAAGGTGTTCCCAGCAGGCTTATGTGTAATGTAAGACACACTGAAGTAAACATGTAGCGCAGCCTGAGGGCGGATAGCACTCACTACCTCAATACAAGCACTATCTCAGTACTCACATATTTAGTGAATTCATGGGAAGCCCAGTTTAAGGTTCCTGCAGAATATGCAGGAAATCCCTGACTCTTATTTTCACCTGTCTTACACTGTATTCTTACTTATGCCTACAGTTGTGAAAATACAACCCCGCAACATTTTTAATGGCAATATCCGAAAAAGACCACAAGATGGAGATATTACTCCATTATTTTTAATATTTGTATTTTACATTTTTTTCATACTTTTCCCAAAAGGTTAGTTACTCCAATACATTCTTTTGCCTTATAAGGTCTTGCACTTGCTAGAAGTACTCTACTACTGGGTGCAGCTAATTATTTCTCTTTTTGAGATGAAGTTTTGGTTCAGCTCAAGATGGCCTTGACCTTTCCAGGTAAGGCAGGCTGGTTTTGAACTGATGGTCCTAATTGCTGGAATTACAAGTGTGGTCTACCACACCTGCCTTGAAAATAAATTGACAAGGAGCTGAGGATACACCTTGCTGGTAGAGTACTTGTTCTACATTCAGATCTCTTCATCAACATAAACTATTTTTTCAGAGCTTGCCAACTTAAGTTCATAACCAAAATTAACTCCAAATGACTATTAGCTATTGTAAAAAGTCAAATCAACTTAAAGATAATGTGAAGAATTCTGTACTATAGGCTTTAAAGACAATTCAAAACCATAAGTTTTGCTAATTTTTTTTAAATGTCAGCACTGTTGAAAGCTGAAGCTTTTCACAAGATCAACCTAAATTAAAGGTAAAATACCAAAAGTCACATTAATTCCCCAGAATTACTATGAAAATTACAACATCATAGTCGCATGCACATCATCAAATCTTTAAAGTAATACGCTTTACTTAAACCAGGAAGACTACTTCCACTGTGGTTAAAAGAGCCATAAAAAAATAAGATATAACCAGCTGCAAATAAAATCACAATCTCAAGCCTTAGTGTAGCTAAAAGATCCATACAAAAATAATGTAGATATAATTAACTACAAGCAAAGTCACAATTCCTGACTTTCCTACATTAGTCTTACTGTCCCTTAACTCCCATAAATCAACTCAAGCCACCAACTATTGACACAAACACCACTTAAAAGCCAAAAAATATAAGTATAAATAAGTAGTAATCTCTTTTCTTTCAGAAACAGGGTTTTCTATGCAGCCTTAGACAGCCAGGAACAGTGTGGACCATGTTGGTTCTAAATTTGAAAGAATTCTCGTATTTCTGTTTCCCAAGTACTGGAATTACAGTTATGTGTCACCATACCCCAAATAAATAGTAATATTGATTTGTTTAGTTTTTCGAGGCAGGGTTTCTCTGTGTAGTCCTGGCTGTCTTAGAACTCTCCTTGTAAACTAGGCGCCTCTGGAACTCACAGAGATATGCCTGTCTCTGCCTCCTGAGTGCTGGGATTAAAGGCATGTACCACCACAGCCCAATTAATACTAATCTTTTCAATAAAAGTGTGATCACTGAAAATAACTGCTGATAAAATTGGCAACTTCTAAATTTCTAAAATTCAGAGGTTTCTTAGTAATATACAAATGCAAATAATCATGGAATACCCTCTCAAACCTTACTTTTTTCAGTGGTATTAATCAAGTTCTAAAGCAATGGCTAGAAATAAGAAGTTTCTATCTTTCTTAGGCAGCATACCTTTAAACCCTCATTCCTCTCTGGTTCAGTAAATGGCAATGGTGATGTTCTTCCTTCTGGTCTCAACTTAATTAATGTTCACAATACACCTCACAGATAATACCACATAGCTTTTTAAAATTCTTGTGCTTCTTATAATCAGGAGTTATATGTATTCCTGAATTTGTTTAACTAAAGAAATTACTACCTTGTAGAATTTTTTTGTTCTCAGTCGCATTTGAGTACTGTATGCCCTTGATTTTATTCTTCATCTTAGACTCAGTTTAAAATTAAACAACTCAAATTCTATTCCTGACTGCACACAGCCTAATGGCTACTGCTGTACTAGCAACTATTAGAATAGGCACCCATTTAATAATGAAGCATACTGTTTTATGCACATTTTATAAGCAAAGAGCAGAAAGTAGCTTGCCCTTGCTTTTGCAATAATCTGATCACATATGAGATCCCAGTTACTGGGTGGTGGTAAACAGGAATACTTATTGAAAAAGTAAATGGATGCTAACTTTACTTAATTTAGTGTCCAATAAGAAAGAAGAAAACACAAATTCTAGATTAAATTTCTAATTTAAGTCCTCATGGTCAGACCCCCATCTCCATCAGAAAGTGTAAGTAATACCATAAAACACAGATATTCTGCTCTTAAAAGTAAGATATAATGTTATTCAAAAAACAGTGAAAATATTTTACATTCATTTGTATAGGACTCAACTTTCACAATTAAATGCT
Organism: Microtus pennsylvanicus; assembly: GCF_037038515.1. Lineage (NCBI taxonomy): Eukaryota > Metazoa > Chordata > Mammalia > Rodentia > Cricetidae > Microtus > Microtus pennsylvanicus. Next base: position 135,853,848 of record NC_134582.1, read on the forward strand.
TTACTGACAATATTGATTTCTGCAAGGTATATTCACAACAGCTTTGTTATAACAGGGTCCAAGGTCCTACTTTCCATAACTAGAAGTCTCCCTTCACTCTAACTCCGTTCCTTTATTTGTTCACACGATTCAAGAAAGGCTTTAGAGTAGCTTTAATTGAACACAAAATTCACTGGCATCATCACCACGCAAATATGCCCAATAATACCTGTCTTAGGAAATACTTATAAAGTACTATAGTAATGACTCACACATATGCCCAATAATACCTATCTTAGGAAATACTTATAAAGTATGTTAGTAATGACGCACACAATGATTCCTTCACGGATAGAAAATCTAGCAAATCTGGGAACCCACTTTAAGATTGGTAACAGGTGTCTTATAAAAGTACTTGTTACTTTTAACTGCCACAAATACTCTCCTCTCACTAACCATCAAACCAAATATCTACTCTTACTTCCATCCTATAATCTACTTTGAACCATGAGAAAAGTACGATTTTAAAATCGGCCACACTAGTCACTAGGTAAGGTTAGAATAGACCTCTATCAGTAACTGGGCCCAGAGATGACAATTCTACTTTCCCAATTCAATGTAAAATATTGTCTATGGAAGCTGAGTGTTCTACTGATTGGTACTGAAAAGATTCCAAACACCAGAAGTTTCTGTTCTATCAGCTCTAGATTTTTATGTGGTAAAACTTTCACAACAAACTTGCCTTTCTCTATAAAATGTGCTTAAGCAATTCTCATTAAGCTACACTAAACCTTTTGTACACAAGAAAAATAAACTAACTCTAATAATCAAATCTGATTCAAAGCTGTATATAATTGGACAGGTATTTATCCATCTCTAAGTCTATACACGATATGCTAACATAAGAAATATGGTTGGAGGGTGATCTACCATATTAGAATTTGCATATCTCCCTTTCTCCAAATTAAGAATTTAAGATCATAATAAAAAGGAGGAGTAATTACACAACAAATTCAAAAGGAAATAAATGCTTAAAGACTGAACTATATACTGGCATCACAAGAGCACTGGATTTCACAAAACAAATAATTAGATATAACTGAGAACTACAATGCAGATTCACCAGTAAACTATAAAAGGTACCTTCATCTTTTAAAAAAGGGCCCGTGTTAGGGTTTAAGAAGGCCAATTAATGATTCTTTTTTCCCATCCAGAAAATAGAGGACACAGCTAGGCACAAAGAGAATATATGGCACATTTATTACTAATGAAGCTATTAGAGAATATTTGCAGATTTTTAAAGTAAAAACTATTTATTCTTAGCTGGAATACTCTACAAAAATGTTGTATAAGGGAAGTCATAGTCCCACAAGATAATCACAAAAATGAAAGGAAGGGAAAAACTAGAGCTGTCACTGATTCCATGATAAATAAGGGAGTCCAAGGAGCTGTCCAATAAAATACAAATATTATGTAAAGATCTAGAATTTAAGTTAGACTTAAGATTTTCAACAGCATGTTCTCCTCCCTGCACTGTGTTCAACTTTCCGGCCCTGACTCTTCTCTGGAAAGATGCCAATAGTCATATCGGAGTGCCCTATGAACAAGTAAAAAGCATTCTAAGAACAAGCTGAACTACTGATATGCCATCTAAACTCACCCTCTCCCAAAGACATCTGAAGTCTCTTCCTAAATTTCTGGAACATCTTGAAATACATAGATAATCCTTTGCTCTATTAGGGCCTTAAAAAGCCATTATATAAGTGTAACCTATTGTTGAGTAAAAACTATCAAGAAAACACTTGTTTGGGGGAATTGTAATTTACTTTTTGTTGTAATATTTATATGATTATTTCATTCAGTAGATACTGAAGTGTCTTACAGGTATCTATACAATCTACCTTTCTAAAAAAAAAAATAAGGTAACTCTTAAAGCTGTCTAAAAAGCCATGTAATTGCAACTTCACAGCTTAGGAAAGAACTGAAAAGACAAAAGGTGTGATCTAATTTCTGTTGCCTAATTTTTTTCTGTCTTCTCTCCTGAACCCACCAGTTCACTGAAATAGGTCTTGTTGAGGTAACCAATGACCTAAATAAAGTGTTAAGTCCGGCCAATTTCAGAGCCCGTCTTATTTAATCTTCATCATTTTGCTCATCTGATCATTTCCTCCTCTCTGAGATATTTCCTCTACTTGACTTGGAAGACATCACCTTTCTTTGGCTGGTACTTTCCTATCTACCTTACTAGTTCTGCATCTCTCTGATCACCATCTTTCTGGCTTAGTTCCCTGACCTCTTTCTTTATCTTTTAGATTCATTCCTTTGGGTGAACTCATCTAGTTATGTCGTTTCAAGTTACCTTCTAAGTACCAAGAACTAGTTCATATCTAGATCAAAATTTTCTGTCTAAACTCCAGATTAAATGCCTGCATGCCAGCCCTACTGTGTTTAACAAAAATGGCAAATTTAGTGTGACCAAAAACCAACCAGAGTCCTCATCCAGGCTTCTACAATTGTTAACTGCCTCCTTAATCTTTAGAACTGTCTTCATTCTCTCTTCTGTTAAACCATCTGTTGTAGTTTGCTTTCCTATTGTTGTGATAAAGACCATGACCAAAAGCAACTTAGGGAGGAAAGTGTGTGTTTAAAGCTTATATTCCATTATGAAGAGAAGTTAGAACTGAACTGAAGGCAGGAACTGAAACAGAGGCTGTGGAGGAACACTGCTTACTGGCTTTCTTCCTATGGCTTACTCAGCCTGCTTCCTTATACAACCCAATACCACCTGCCTAGGAGTGGCACCACCCACAGTAGGCTGAGCCCTCTTGTGTTAATCACTTATCAAGAAAATGTACCAAAGACTTGCATATAGGCTAGTTTGGTAGATGCATTTTCTCAAATGAAGGTCCTTCTTTTCAGATGACTTAAGTCTATGTCAAGTTTGGGAAAACAAACAAACAATTAGCTAGCATAGCATCTGAGTAAAACATTGTCAGCTTATGATCAAATTAAATCCAGAATCTAATCACTTTATAATCTCACTGCTATCACCCAGGCCTATGCTTCATTCTACATGACCATTATTTCTCTAAGTAACTAATGCCTTACAAACTATTCTTCACACAAAGACACGACAATGTTTAGTTTACATCTAGTCAATATCCACTCCCTAACGTAATTATAAATAAAAGTCAAAATCCTTATAATGGCCTGTAAGTCCCTGTATAATCTGTCCTTACCACTTACGACTTGGATCATTTCCCTATTACTAATCTCCATCACTCTGCTCCAGCCATATTGTCTGCTTTGTTACTCCTTCAAACACTCAACAAACTCCTGTCGAGGCCTGTGTACTTACTTTCTTCCTTGACTGCTTGCCCACCATGCTTGCTTGTCAACCATGCTGAATGTTCCTCCATTATGCTATAATCTGAGTTACATATATCATCATATATTAATCGTATATCATATTAATATACATTGTATATTATTGATATCTCAATGCAATTATCATTAATTTTAATACATCAATATATTTCATAATGTAATATATTAAATAATAATTTAATTATTTATATATTAATACAATAATATAATAAAATATAATTGAGTCCTTCTAAAATTAGTATGTTGAAAACCAATCCCAACAGTGGTAAGTACTAAGACCTAGAATATCTGACAATTGATAGGTTATAAGGGCAGAGTCCTTATGAATGGAATTAATGCTTTATGTCTTCTAATTTCTCTGTCCATCTGCTACCTTTTGCTATTTGTGTACTTACCCCACTAAACTATTAATCTAAACGATTATGTTTAAGAGCCAGTAAACACCAAATAAATCTCCACTGAATGAACAGTAGTCTTTCTACTGTTCTGTTCCCAGCATCTATGAGTCAACAAAAGATTGTTTGGCTCTTGCTTGAATTAAATTTTAAACTTTAAACAGGTTAAGTTTATATCTACCAACTATCTGACCCCTGGAAAGTCTTCCAAGAAAGTTAAGATCTATTTTTCTGTGTCAATAGAATAAAGTTTCTTTTAGCTTTCTTTTATACTTTGATAGAGCTAAACACAGAAATACAGATTAAAACAATTTTCTGGATTCTTTCCAAATTTTCTCAATTATCTATACATATTATCCCATCTTTCTTTACAAAGTTAAGGTCTCTAGTTGTTCATACTAATTCACAGCATGAGATCACAAACCACAACAGTGCACAGATAATGCTAGATTAGATAATCTAATCTTTTTAAAATATGTGTATATGTGTATAGATTTGTACATATGATTACAGTACCCACAGAGGCCATACAGACTGTCAGATGCCCTACAACTGAATTGCAGGCAGTTGTGAGCTAAAAAACACAGGTACTAGGAAGAGAACTCCATTCCTTTGCAAAAACAGTAAGTAATCTTAACCATCTCTCCAACCAACAGATAATCCAAGTTTGAAATCACTACTGCTGAAGTCTCTGTATTCCTTCTCTCCTCTCTCTCTCTCTCTCTCTCTCTCTCTCTCTCTCTCTCTCTCTCTCTTTGTGGGTTTTGGTTTTGGGGTTTTTTTGTTGTTGTTTTGTTTTGGGACAGGGTTTCTCTGTGTAATGGCTCTGGCTGTTAAGGAACTCACTTTGTAGACCAGGCTGGCCTCAAACTCTGAGATCCGCCTGCCTCTGCCTCCCTAGTACTGGGACTAAAGGCGTGTGCCACCACTGCCTGCCTCTGTATTCTCTTAAGGAAGCTTAATTTTTATAAACAATTCAAAAGTACCGCCAAGATTTTCATTATTGGCTATTGACCTACTTTGCTTTCTGTTGCCGTGGTAGAACACTGGTAAAATAAACTTAAGGAAGAAAAGGGGTTTTTTGGCTTATATTTCCAAGCCACAGTCCATCTTTAAAAGAAGTCAAGGCAGGAAATGAAGCAGAGACTATGCAGTTTACTGGCTTGCTTGCCTTGCTTTTTATATAACTCAGGACCACCTGCCCAAGAGTGCTACCACACACAGTGGGCTGGGCCCTCCCATATCAATCATTTAGTCAGGAACATTCTCCCAAAGACTTGCCAAAAGACCTGCCCACAGACCAAACTGATCCAGGCATTTTCTCCATTGAGATTCTCTCTTTACAGAGGGCTCTAACTTGTGTCAAGTTGAAAAAAATACTAGCCAGAACAGTTATATATAAAACTCTTCATTAGCTGCAGAATTTAACCAATCTTAATGAGTACTCAAACAAGTATTCTCAATATTAAAATGAGTCTTAAGCTAGCAAGATGTCTCAGTAGCTAAAAATATCTGCTATCAAACTTGACTAAATTTAATCCCTGGGACCCTCATGGAAAGAGAACACCAACTCCCAAGAGCTGTCCTCTGATTTCCATGTTTGCCATGCACGCATACATACATACATACATACATACATGTGATATTGATTATTCCTGGTGTTAGAGAGACTGCTCAGTGGTTAAGAGCACTAGCTGCTCTTACAAAGGCCCAATGTTTGGCTCCCAACAGCCACATGGCAGCCCACAACTGTCTGTAATTCCAGTCCCAGGGATCAGATGCCCTATTCTGGCCTCTGTGGGCACAAGGCACAAATGTGGTACACAGACACACATGCAGGCAAAGCACTCATAAACATTAAAACAAACAAAAAACCTAGAGCAGCTTTGTGATGTGATACTACAAAAAAAAAAAGGTGTAAGCACATTAACAGAGATAGGCACACACACCGAAATGAAAGGGACTAGGCCAGATGGAGTGGCAAGTGCCTTCAATTCCAGTAGTCCTCGAGGCAGGTGGATGAGTATCTGTGAGTTTGAGGCTAGCCTAGTCTACCTCCTAAGTTCCAGGCAAGCCAGTACAGCACAGTGAGAAACCTTGGGGGTGGGGATAAGGAGCTAAGTAACCTAAATAAGTAAATAAAATAAAAAACAAACAAATAAATGGAAAATGTATAAAAGTAATTATTTCCTGTTATACCTAAATTATATTTTTAAAAAAATTAAAAAGTAAAATGAATCTCTGGCTTGATGTGGTGGGAAAAGCCTATAATCTCAACACTCAAGAGAAGCCTGAGGCTGGAGAATAAAGGTTTAGAGGATAGCCTGAGCTACATGATCCTGTCTCAAAAACCAAAACCAGAAACCCAGGCAGGTGGTGGTGGCACTGGTCTTTAATTCCAGCAGATATGAACAGATTAAGCAGCAATTAAGCAGAGAGACAGAGGCAGGAGGATCTCTGAGTTCTAGGACAGCTAGAACTACACAGAGAAAACCTGTCTGGAAAAACAAAAACAAAGCAAAACGAAAAATAAAACTAAAAACAGAGTCTTCAAGCTTACATTTTCACCAATCACTGTTCCATACACTACATTATCATTTGCTTTGGAAACGAGGCATATCTGTTCTCTCTGAGCAGAAGTGGTACCAGGTAACTTTAGTTATCACAAAACCATTTGTGATTAAGAATTTGAGATGTTGGCCGGGGGCCCTTGGGATGAAAAGACAGGTGAATCTCTGAGTTCAAGGCCAGCATGGTCTACAGCGTGAGTTCCAGGACAGACTGGCTGTTACACAGAGAAACTGTGTGTGTGTGGGGGGGGGGGGGGGATCTGCGATGTGAAATATTTAGAACTCATACAAAAAAATGAGAACTGTTAAGTTCAGTTCCACGGCAATTTTATACTCAATAATTTTATATACAATCATGAAATCAAAATGCAATGATTGAAGTTAAATTTCTATTAAATAGCTCACTTTAACTTCCTTTGAAAGTTTACTATTTCATAGCCTGTAGGAAAAGGTCCGTTTCCTAGCTAATCCTGTTGTGTGCCTTTTTCTTTTTTTAAAGTTCCACAAGTTATGTTTTGTGTGAAGAACTTCACACAATCAGATCTTGGGAAATTCTGCCTTTCATTCCATAACCATGAAGTGGCATGTCTATTTTTTTCTGTTCACTGTTTCAGGTAGATCCTGGATAACTCATTCAATCGCAAGGTAAAGATCCAAGCTAAAACCAGAACAGTTAGGCATAGAGAGGCAAAGACGAATACACAGACTATCCTGGACTCCTCTCCCAACAGCACCCCAAATACCTCAAGCCCTGAAGGCTTCACAGATTCTCCTCTGAGGAGAGGAGGCTACAGATTTTTCCAGATTTCTAAATGGAACACGAATACTAACTTAAGTAGCAGACTATAACGATTACGAAATACAGTGCAAAAAAAAAAAAAAGGCAAAACTGCTAACAGACGCTGGGCAAAACGCATTCTCTCTTCCCAGAAAAAAAAAAAAACGAGGGAGGGAGGCAGATGAAGTAAAAATACGTTTTAGTGGGAAGATGACAATTTGGGGTGACACATAGTTACTTGAGAGGGAGTCAGTGTAAAAATGGTCTACCCACACCTCTCTTTATTCTACCTCCAGCACAGTCTTTGGGGGTGGGGAAAGGACGGTCTCCAGAAAGCCAAAGCCAAGGTATCGGCACTCCCAGGCTGGTGGCACCGTCCAGTCTGGCACTGAGACCAGAAGTTCCGAAGTTGGCGCGAGGGTGAGGGACTGGGAAAGCGCTGGCTGTCAGGTGGACCGGGCTGAGCGACGAGGTCCGGCCCGGCGGCCCGCGCGCTTACCTGCTGCACCCCGAGGAACTCGTAGAAGTTGAGCTGCACCTCCTCCACCAAGTCGAACAACTCCAGGTCTCCGCTCTCCCAGGCGCGCACCGACCCCACGGCCGCCAGCAGCAAGAGCAGCAGCGGCCACAGCGGCGAAACGGACGACAGCGGCCCGGTGCGCCGACGCTTGGGAAGCCGCGCGGGGCCGAAGTCTGGAACCCACATCGCGCACGGCTCTGAGGTCGGGGGCAGCCACGCCGTGCGCCGGCCGAGAACGGGGACGTGGCGGGGGGCGCGGGCTGCGGGGACGGCGCCTGTCAGTCAGAGCGCGGGCAGCAGCCCGGAAGCTGCTAGCCAGGCTGCCCGCCCGACGGGAGCAGCAGTAGACGCGGAGAGGACGACAGGCCGGGCCTGCGCGAGCGGTGACCGGTCGCACCCCCGGCTCCCTTCCCAGCTCCTCGGCCCAGGCCTAGGAACAGCTGGGGAGCAAGCGCCGGGACCCAGGCTGCCGTGTGGGAGAGGCTTCCCCAGGCCTCAGCCTATCCCAGGCCTCGCTTCCGGTGACATCACGTCTCCTAGCAACTGTGGGGCGGGGCCGGGGCCGGAAGTAGGAACGCCGGGCGCTCTGGATCCCTGCCCTGAAGATCAGCCTTTTCGTGGCTGGCGCGTGTAGTAACTGCACGTGTTTCTGGTCTAGCTAAGAGACGTGGACAATTACAGACCTCCAGGGCCCGGAACGCCTACCCGTAGGTTTTCCTCCCGGTGCTTTCCATAGTGCCCTCCTAAGTATTGACCATTAAATGCATATTTCAAGATCGATGTATTGATTAGGGCTTCTGCTCCCGTGCATTTTATTATTTGATCAGTAAAGATGGGATGAATTGAACCATTGACTAAAACACACAGATCCACTCCAGTGTATTTGGAGAGAAAAACAAAAAGGAATTTAACCAAGAAAAAAATTGTACTTTTGATTATGAGTTAAGATTGGCGGGTATATGTCATGTAAATAAATCAGGAGATCTGTAGCCCTCTTCTGGCCTTTGCAGGATCCCGCACACACATATACATAAATTCAAGCAAGCAAACACATAAATAAAATTTAAGATATTTTTTAAATCATAAGTTTGTACACCTCCTTTTAGTAAAGCTAATTTGGAAACTAGAGTTGACTCAGTCACGAAAACAGCTTCTTGATCTTTCAAAGGACCTGAGTTCTGTTCCCAGTCAGTACCTATGTTGGGGTGGCTCACAACCACCTGCAACTCCAGCTCCAGGGGACCCAACACCCCTCTGTGCATGTGTACATTAAGAAATGAGTCTTTTTTTTTTAAAAAAAAAAAGACCCTCATCTTAGCCGGGCATTGGTGGCATACGCTTTTAATCCCAGCACTCGAGATCCTCATATTTACCAAGTCCCTAAATTAAGGCTAACGTTTGCTTATTCAGTATGTGTAATGTCAAAATAATATGGCAACAACAAAATGTATTACCAAAATTCATCTTTTTTTTATTTATACATGGACACTATTCAGCACACTCTCTACTTTCACAATTACTACTGAAGTTATTTGAATCCTTTTCACATATAGGCCAAGGAGGTGGATACCTTTCTGGTTCTTGATCAAAAGTTCAGAGGAATCATGAACAGAAAGAAACTAGAAGTTGACTGAGTCTTAATAACCTCATCCCAACCACAGCCTAGCTCCTCTAGGACTGTGTGGATGATATCAGACCCCCTACTTGTCTAATTTCCATTTTAGTGGAAACTAAGCATCTGTATTGTCTATGAGAATTTTGTGTAAAACTCTGGGATATGTGGTTGATTTTAAGTGTAAGACATGACAAAAACAGGAAGTTTGGCCAATGATAAAGAGGAGGAAAAAAAGATAATAGAAAACTCACAGATAAACCAGATGTTAAAGTTTAGAGAAGTTTTGAAATGACTATTACAAAATAAAGCAGTAGGTCATAAAAATGGAGGAGGGGGATGATGGGTAAAAATATGTTACAGAATTGTAATAGAATCAGTGGGAAAATCTTGAAAAAATATAATATATGAAGCCAAGAACTCAGTAAATGAGTTAAACTGAAGATTAGATGTAGCAGGACAGAGATTAATAGGTTTGGGGGGAAATCAAGAAAAGAAAAAACACTCTAGTTGGAGCACAAAGAGGAAGCAGTGAAGGAACAGCAGAACTTGAAAGCCGATGTGCAATGAATGAATCCAGTGTAAGTATAACAAACTCAAAACAGGGAAGAGAGAGGATTGGGCAGAAGTAGTATTTAAAGGGATAATAGTCAGTTTTACAGAAATAATGACAGACAAAGCCACAGATGCAAAAAAAAAAAACTCAAAATGAATAATAGACCTAAATGTTAATGTTAAAAATTTAAAACTCTTGTAAGCAAAAACAGGAAAAAATATTAGTGACCTTTAGGGAACCAATGATTCCTTAGATATGACACCGAGTACATGAATGCTAAAAGAAATAAAAAGATAAATTAGGTTACACAGAAATAAATACTTTTATGTTGCAAACAGTATCTAGGATTATCCCTACCTAAATTCTAAATACTTGTCCTTAGACCAACAGATACCTCTAGTTCTCACCCCTCCTCAAAGAAACTTCTTGTCTAAGAGACCATTGTAGAAAACCACAGCCATCAGTCTGGTGTCCAGTCCCAACTTATCCATCTTCAACACAACTTCTGCACCTCAGGGATCCGTGGGGAAGACGGTGGAGAGAAGTTCGATGTGACATTGTCCACTAGAAATGTCAGGATGGACACTCGCGAAGTCTCACTAAGAGGACTCTCTAACCATGACCTGACCGAGGATGGCACCAATAGACAGTTTAATGTGGAAGGGGGAAAGTTCACAAGGCCTCAACCCTAGACAAATGAGTACAGGCTACTAAGGAATCTGAGAACAGGAGAATGTCCATCAACTAATGAATGAGTTTTTCTTAAATGTGGTATAGCTAAATGATAGTGTTAATATTGTTCCCAATGGTATTATTTTTCTCATCAGAAAAAAAGCAGTGAAGTAGAACTGGAGAGATTGCTCAGGGGTTTGGAGCACTGCCTGCTCTTCCAGAGGATCCAGTTCAAATCACAACCGTCTATAATGAGATTTAGTGCCCTTTTTTTGCATGTAGGCATACAAACATGCAGAACACTGTCTATGTGACAAATAGATAAATCTTTTTTAAAACCCCTCCAGCCGGGCGATGGTGGCACACGCCTTTAATCCCAGCACTCAGGAGGCAGAGGCAGGTGGATCTCTGTGAGTTCGAGACCAGCCTGGTCTACAGAGCTAGTTCCAGGACAGGCTCCAAAGCCACAGGGAAACCCTGTCTCGAAAAAAAAAAATCCTCCAAAAAGCAGTGAAGTATGGATACTCACCATAAGACAGATGAACTTTGAAAACATGCTTAGTGAAAACGGCTAGTCACAAAAGAGCATCTTATATGATTCTGCTCATGCAAATGCCCAGAATAAGCAAACTTAGAAAGTAGGTTAGTGTTTCTTAGGGCTGCTAGTAAGGGAGTGTTAGAGATTTCACTACAAGTGGGTGCTGGCTTTCTTTTACAGAGTAAATTTAAAATTAGCTGTGGTGACAGTTTCAAAACTTTGTCAATATATGAAAACCGTTGACTTGTACTCTTTAAATGGAATAATTGTATGAATGGTAATTACATCTTGCTAAAACTGTTTCTAAAAAGCCAAAGAAAGGGACTGGAGAGAAGGAGAAGAACATGCACTGCCCTTGCAGAGGACCCGGGTTTGGTTCCCAACACCCATGCTGGGTGGCTCACTACAACATGGATGATGGTATGAGTCTTTTTAAACCTCAAATCCCACCCTGAGTGATACACATCTCCAAGGTGATGCCTTCTAATCCTTCCCCAACAGCTCCATCAACTGGGGACCAAGTATTCAAACATATGAGCCTAAGGAGGCCATTCTCATCCAAACCACCACTCTCAAAAACACCTTACTCTGGCTTCCACGTACATTTAACACTCAAATGCACATACACCTCATACACATTTAAATTAAAAATAAAATAAGTCTTTTTTTTAAAGAGGGGGGAAGAATACAGGAAAAGCAAGCTCAATAACCTTAAGAATAGTAAGTACAATAAAACAAAATTATATTAGAGTTAAAGTGAAGATTAGCTTGTGAGTGTAGGGAAAGCAATAACTTCAGAGAGTATTCGTAGCCTTAAGCATATTACAGGAATAGCTAAGCTGATTCAGGAGTTCTATGTGCCAGCATAAGGACTTTCATATAACTGTGGAATAAACCAGGGTGAAGTTTTCAGTAAGGACATTTAGTTGTGTCCAGTATGACATTTATGCAAGTGAACCAGGGACATGGCAGTCCATATATGACTAAAGAGTTTTCTTTTTAACTCAAATTGTGTAGGTTCTGCTATTGACAGGGCTTAAGGTATGATGACAACAGTATATGGCTAAGATATTAAAATATGCTACTGGTAATGAAGAAAAGAGGGGGAACCTGGGGTGTTGTGGGGTCATCCACCCAGAGGTTGCTAAGAGGAGTTCAGGTGTCATTACATGTGAATGGGGGCTTTGCTTCTTATGGGGAAATGAGAAAGGTTTTTTTTTAATCTTGTTGCTATAACAAAATGCCAAGTAAAGTCATCTTAAGGATGGAAAAGCCTATTCTGGCTCATAGTTTTAGAGAACATCCCACTATGGTGGACTGTAACTCAAATTCTAATTAGCAAATCCCAGAGTCAGATATTAGGGGATGAAAGCTAAGAGATCAGAGAAGCAGAGCCACCAGCCGCTAGAGAGACCTTTTACTTCTACCAAATCCTCAGACCAAAAGTGATGGAGGAAGGTCATTGGCTAATAAAGGAACTGCGTTGGCCCATTTTATTGGTTAGAACAGAGATAGGTGGAGTAAACAAACAGAACGCTGGGAGGAAGAGGAAGTGAGCTCAGACTTGACAGCTCTCCTCTCGGGAGCAGACGCCTCAGAGAGACACCATGCTTCCAGCTCCCGGGAAGATGCACGCAATGAAGCAAGCCGCCAGGTTAGACATGTTGAATCTTTCCCACTAAGACCCATGCTCACAGATTATTAGAGATGGGTTGATCAGGATATCAGAATTAGCCAGTAAGGGCTAGAGCTAAAGGGCCAAGCAGTGCTTAAATGAATACAGTTTGTGTGTTGTTATTTCGGGCATAAGCTAGCCGAGCCAGGCGGCTGGGGTGTTGGGGACGCAGCCCCGCCGCTCCTTATTACTACACAAAAGGGTGATCCTGTCCTCAGACTGCATGATTAAACTGCATCCTCAGACTGCAACTGTCTCCAGCAAACCTCAGACTGCATCTGCTCTGCTGACTCCTCCCACCTTATATTCCTCTCTCCACTCAGCCACATCATCACTGTCTCCACCTCCCCAGTGCTGGGACTAAAGGCAAGGGATCCCAACTACTGGAATCACCTTTGTGTGAGCTCTGTTCAATCTGGAGTAGCCCAGGGTGTCCTTGAACTAACAGAGATCCCTCTGCCTCTGCCTCCGGAGTCCTGGGATTAAAGGTGTGTGCCACCACTTCCTGTCCTCTAGTGGCTTAGCTCTGTACTCTGATCTTCAGGCAAGCTTTATTTGTTAAAAAGCAAATAAAATATCACTACAGTGCACAAATTAAGGCAGTACAAGCATGAGGAAGCTTGTTGTGTTGCATCTACAGGTGTAGAAATTAAGAGGGATGAATGGATGCTGGTACTCATCTCCCTTTTCCCTTTTTATTTCACCTGGGATCCCACTCACCATGTGCAACAGCGCCACCCACATTTGAGATGGGGCTTCTTACCATAATTGGCCCATTCTAGAAATTCCCTCACAAGTATATCCAGGTTTGCCTCTTAAATGATTCCAGATTCTCTCAAATTGACACTCAATATTAACTATCACAGATACAGAACTCAAAAACACTTAAATAAGCTATCTGACAGTATAGCTTTCACTTGGGATAAAATCAAATTTAACTAGACCACACAGAATCTAGTATAATACCTGTTATAACTAAAACTTTAAGAATCTTTTAAAAAAACAAACAAACAAAAAACCCCCCAAAAACCATTATTGCCCTACTCATTCCATGATTTAGAAACACCTGGCTCCCAGACAGGTGACAGTAGTGCAAGTCTTTAATCCCAGTACCCGCGAGGCAGAGGCAGGTGGATCTTTGTGAGTTCAAGGCCAGCCTGGTCTACAGTGTGACTTCCAGGTCAGGTTCCAAAGCTACACAGAGACAGTCTATCTTGAAAAACCAAAACAAAAGAAAAGACAAACAAAAAACAAAAAAAAAAGAAAAAGAAGAAGAAAGAAAGAAATACCTGGCTCCCATTAAATTCTGAAATGTTCTCATTAGCCTCTCTGAGGCTGTTCCTCAAATACAGGAATATATAGTTCTAAGATAGCATTGTTCTTTTTCTTTTTCTTTGGTTTATGGAACATTAAACATTATCATCACTCAATAGTTTATTTGTCCAAATACCATTCACAAATTTATACTGAGTTGACAAAGACTAGAAAAATATTGTTTGGGGGAAGCACCTCCTTTGGGAAATAAGCCCTTTTATACTGCAGTATTGAATTTGAATTGTTTCGAAGGTCCTCATAAACAAATAAAGATATTCCTTGTGTTATAAATAATAAATACATTTCTAATGTGCAAACACTATGGTTCCCACTTTAGCGAATGATATGCTACTGACTCAACCTCACAGTTAATAGGAATATGGGTTCTAGAATGAAACTGGTTAAATTTGAATCCTGACTCTACTCCTTGCTAACTAGGTGATCTCTGTACCTGTTTCCACACCTGTAAATTTTGGTAACTACTAGGTTATTAAGTTGTAAGGCTATTTGGCAATTAAGAAAAGCAGTGCCAAGTGTATGGTCATTGTTATTTAAATGTCACTATCTTTTTCTGAAACTTATCTGCCCTTATAACTTTAAGATTTCTGCAAGAAAATCATATCCTTTGGCAAATATTTAGATGCAGTCTTTAAAGGCATTTATCAAACCTAAGCTGTGAATGCTTAGGAATTTATTGAATCCACCCAACCCTTTGATTGTTCAGAAAGGTAGGAGATAAGATTCTCTTTACAAAATAATACCTGGGTATGAGAGCCAATTTAATATTTTCCAATTTCATAAAAACTGTATTCATGATTTTTCATGCTAAGTAGATACTGAATTAAGAGCATATGGCCAATTGAACAAAATGAAGGAAAAATATGTATATTCAATGATTGGGTCACAGAAGAGTCAATGGTCATTATCATCTTAGGTTAAGTAGCTCCAAATGTTCAGATGGCAATGTTTCCCAATTATTGTGGACTTTATAATATAACATAGTGAGATCCATGTTAAGATGTCTTAACAAAACAACAAAATGACAGCCTACAGAATGGGAAAAGATCTTTACTAACCCCACATCAGACAGACGTCTGATCTCCAAAATATACAAAGAACTCAAGAAATTGGTCACCAAAAGAACACATAATCCAATAAAAAAAAAATGGAGTACAGACCTAAACAGAGAACTCTCAACAGAGGAATCTAAAATGGCTGAAAGACACTTAAGGAAATGTTCAACATCCTGAGTCATCAGAGAAATGCAAATCAAAACAACTCTGAGATTCCATCTTAACACCTGTAAGAATGGCCAAGATCAAAAACACTGATGACAACTTATGCTGGAGAGGTTGTGGGGAAAAGGGAACACTTCTGCATTGCTGGTGGGAATGCAAGCTGGTACAGACCCTTTGGATGGGAGTGTGGCAATTTCTCAGAAAATTAGGAACCAACCTTCCTCAAAACCCAGTAATACCACTTTTGGGTATATAGCCAAAGGATGCTCAGCAATCGTGCCACAAGGACATGTACTCAACTATGTTCATAGCAGCTTTGCTTGTCATAGCCAGGAACTGAAAACAACCTAAATGCCCCTCGACCAAAGAATGGATAAGGAAAATGTGGTACATTTACACAATGGAGTTCTACACAGCAGAAAAAAATAACGACAGCTTGAATTTTGCAGGAAAATGGATGGAGCTAGAAACATTATTTTGAGTGAGGTAACCCAGACACAGAAAGACAATTATCACGTGTACTCACTCATAGTTGGTTTTTAAACATAAAGCAAAGAAAATCAGCCTACAAAACACAATCCCAGAGAATTTAGACAACAATGAGCACACTAAGAGAGACTTACATAGATCTAATCTACATGGGAAGTAGAAAGTAGAAAAAGACAAGATCTCCTGAGTAAATTGGGAGCATGGGGACTTTGGGGGAGGGCTGAAGGGGGGGAGGGGAGCAGAGAAAAATGTAGAGCTCAATAAAAATCAATTAAAAAAAATAATAAATAACCCCAGAACAGTGAACTAAAAGGAGGAGGACCCACACCATAATAATATAACAGGAATCAATAAACACTTCTCATTGGTAACTCAAAAAAAAAGATGTCTTTTTTTTCCCTATCATATGACTCTGGTACTATCATTTTATTTAAAAGGTTTGTAGCTAGCCGGGCGGTGGTTGTGCACACCTTTAATCCCAGCATTTGGGAGGCAGAGGCAGGCGGATCTCTGTGAGTTCGAGGCCAGCCTGGTCTACAAGAGCTAGTTCTAGGACAGGAACCAAAAGTTACGGAGAAACCCTGTCTCGAAAATCCCCCCCCCCCCAAAAAAAAGGTTTGTAGCTACTTACTCAAATCACTCCGTGATTTGAACTTTAGTTCCCCCCTTTGAGCAACTTATGTTCCTCTACCAGGTCCTCAGTTCAGCCTGGGTGCAGCGGTTGTTGTATTTCCTTCACATACAAAGGCTCCAATTAGTCTTCAAAGGAAATCTTAGCAGACCTCTTCATTGTCCATTCTCTCAGGCTGAACAGCTTGGGTTTGGCATTCTGCCGTTGGCCTCTGATGTTGTTTGTGATGCCAAATCGGAGCACAAAGAACAGAACAACATTACCGTTCGCCTCAATCAACAGGCCCCGGCTAAGACTTTAGAGGGTGTATAGAGATCCCATGTCTCATAAATGCTTATTAGTAAATCCACTAATGGGAGGCGGCATTCTTTACAATACCAAATTAGCAACATGGCTAACGTGGAAGTAAAGAAAAATAGTCTAAAGAACACTGAGTTCAAGTAAAATCAGGCACATTTTACCTCCTTGCCCCAAACATGACTGCTCTGGTTCACCCAGGTTTCCAAGCCGCAGAGCACAGCTTCAACTCTCTACCTCCAGTCTAGGATATTTCATTACTTTTGCTTACCACAGAAAGCACTTTAGTGCCAAGATTCTGGAGGTCTTTTAACATAAAATAATAATAAAAATAACTTCACCACCAGGGAGCAAACATTTCTATAGGCAAAGGTTTTTGTTTTGTTTTGCCCAAGCACACATATAGAGGTCACAAGACAACTTGTGGGATTTTGTTCTTTCCTTCCTTGGTGTGGGTCTCAGAGATCCAATTCAGGTCTTCGGGTTTGGTGGTGAACGCTTTTAAGCACTGAGCCATCTCTCTGGTCCAGATGATAATAATTTAAACCTTTACATTTGAGAAAAAGCATCAGCATCTTTATGAGGGAGAAAATTCTACAAGTTGTTATGAACCACAAGCCCCTCTGTTTACTATAGTTTATAAATGCTTAAAAGGGAAATGTCCATGGGGAATGGTGGCCCAACCTGTAACCCCAGCACTGGGGAAATGGAGGCAGCAAGATTGTGAGTTCAAAGATAGCCTGGCTACATACAAGACCCCGTCTCAAAACCCAAAAAGCAAAACCAGGAAAATCTCTCTTCTTCCCTTTGTCTTTCATAAATTTGCACATGATGAGGAAAATAGAACTGAACTTTTAAATGCTGATTCTAGTCCTTGTCTACAGTGGGTTTTACACTGGCTTTAGGAAAGGATGTCACTGGTTTTCTGAGCATGTCTTTCTGCTCAGCCTGTTTTAAGTTAACGTGATTAGTTCATGCTCTCAGCCTTTACCTCCATCTAAAGTCAGACTCACGGACTCTTGACTCTTGCTTTGATTTATGCTTTACCATTGGCTAATTCTGTAACTGTGAGATGAAAATAACTGATAATCATAACAAATGAAATATTAGCCATTTTGAGAGCTTGATACCACTAAGTCAGAGTCCTACGAGATAATAAGTAAATCTCTCATTAGAGTAAATTATTAGTAGGAGTCAGTGATAAGAATCTCTTTCATGAGGGTTGGGGAGATGGGTTGATGGGTAAAGTGCACACACATACAAAGTTGTGTGTGGTGGCTTGCCCCTATAATCCTAGTGCTGGGTAAGCAAAGACAGGGGACCCCTGGAGCTTACTGGATAGCTAGTTTAGCCAAATTGGTGAGCCCTAGGTTTGGTGAGAGACCCTGTCTCAAAATATAAGACAGAGAGTTACAGAGTAAGACACCCAACAAGGACCTCTGTCCTCTCCACACACATGCAAAACTTATACACACGTACACACATACACACACACTCACACAAGGAGTTACTTTAATGAAAAATTTGTTTTAATATACATAAATTCTATCAATATACAATATATGTAATTGGTGACATTTCAGGAAGTTTATTATTTCTGACTTGTAAGTTGGCAAAAAAAATAGAGTAAAAAAATCAGAGTTTTTAAATTAAAGAATCTATGGTGTATACTCTATTCCTCTTGGATTATTCTCCTCCCTGTTTCCTGCACCTAAGTACCTGCTAAGACAATTTGCCCTGAATTGAGTGTAACAATGCCCTGATTTCAAATGACAGACCGAAAAGGATGAAAATGTCACCTTAACTGGCAAGGTATGCTGTTTGTTCTTTCCTTTGACTGTTTGTCCTAACTTGGTCATTGTCTCTAATGTTAGTCTCTGGCACCAGAGCTGTCATCAGGCCAGGTACCACTGAGTGTTTATCGGTAAGAATATTTTTATCCAGATGAAATCATATTGGAATAAACATAAGGTAAAAAGTTATAAAACATATTTAGTAGCACACTAATGAACATTCTATGATCTGTCTTCTGCTTAATTGGTGATAAAAGAGAGTTGAAGATAAAGGACTATTTTTCTGCTATTTATTTTATTTTTATAATTTTTATTCACACATGTATATACTGAATTTTTATTATGTCTACTCACTCTATGTGGTGGCTTGAATAAGAATGGCCCCCATAGACTTAAGTGTTTGAATACTTGGCCCATATGGAGTGGCACTATTAAGAGGAGTGTCCTTGTTGGAGTAGGTGTGGCCTTATTTGAGGAAACGTGTCACTGTGGAGGTGGGCTTTGAGGTTTTCTAGGCTCAAGCCAGTCCTAGTATGACACACAATTTCCTTCTGCTGTCTGCAGATCAAGATGTGGAACTCTCTGCTCCTTCTCCAGCACCACGTTTGCCTGCATGCCTCCATGCTTCCTACTGTGATGATAATGAACTACATCTCTGAAACTGTTAGCCACCCAAACGTTTTCCTTTATAAAAGTTGCTGTGCCATGGCATCTCTTCACAGCAATAGAAACCCTAATTAAGACCCTCTATCATCTACCCTCTCCTCTCCTCTTTCTTTTGTAGGGATCTTTCTTCTTCCCAGTCAACTCTTTTCTACTTTGATGTCTTTTTCTTTTTTTGTGTGGGAAGAATCCACTGAATTTAATTATGAATGCTTGCAGGAGCATGAGTCTGGAGTTATTGACTGGAATAAGGTCAATTTGTCAATGGCTATACCACTGGAAAATAAAGTGGTACCCCTTCCCCAGCATTATCAGCTTTCCATAGTCCCTCAGCGAGGGGTGGGGCCTCATGAGCCCCTCCCCCACGCATGGTGACATAGTGATGGGTCCAGTCTTGTGCAGATCTTCTACAGGAAACTCACAGCTGCCCTGAGCTCATAAATGCAATGGCCAGTTCACATCCGTGAGATGCTGTTTCTCAACAGCCTTCCCCAACATCTGACTCTTAGATTCTTTCTGCTCTTCTTCTAGATGTTTCCTGAATCTTAGAGGGGTGATTGGTTGACTTTTTTCAAACTTATTTTAGAAGCAGGTAGGTCTCTTTGAATTCAAAGCATAGTCCACATAGACAGTTCCATAGGCCAAACAGGGCTACACAGTGTGTGTGTGTGTGGGGTGGGTGGGTGGGTGTGGGGGTGTGGGTGTGTGGGTGTGGGTGTGTGTTAGGGGCTGTGAAGATGGCTTAGTGGGTAAAGGTGCTTGCTGTCAAACCCAACAACCTGAGTTTGATGCCCAGAACTCATGGTGGAAGGACAGTCTTGGGTCCCACATGTTGTCCACACATTAAATAAATGAAGACTATTGTTTTAGTGAAAATGGGCAGATTAACATGTGATTTTGGCTGACTGCTTCTCAGACACCAAATTTTCAAAAACCTACAGTTTTTAGCTCTGGTATTACCAGTCCACACTGGCTTCAGCTAGCCTTCTACAGGTGTACTATGACAACTTTCCTGTATGATGATAACTGTCAGTAAGAAGCAGTATCTGGTGCTTTTCTCAAACACTTCACAGCTCTTAAGGGTAAGCTCACACAGCACGACGGCCTCTCATGGAAATGGATGTTAGGAAACCTATGACGCAGCTCTTTTTCTTTTCTCAGAAATGACATAAGTCGGAAATAAAACTCTATGCCTGAACCTTTAAAAACATGTCTAGAATCTTCCAAATAATCTAAAATTTATGTATTCGAAATATTTCTAACACCCCACTTCGAAATTAGTTTTCAAGAACCTATGTAAGACAAGCAGGATAGGAAATTACTAAGCAAAAGTTAACAAAAACTCTTGCGGATTCACAAGGGGAACGGAAGAAAGAGCCTCTAGCTAAATGGCAGCTCCAGCTATACATACAACCTATGCATCTATGTCTTTGAGAGGGCAGTTTTCCTTATCGCTGATAGCCATTAAAATTATGGCTCCCTGCTGGGTGCGGTGGCTCATGCCTCAAATCACAGCAGGCAGGAGGAGGTTGAGACAGAAAAAAATGTGAGTTCAAGCCCACTATTACCTTATCTGAGAATCTGTGTGGGTGAAGTGGCATGTGCGGCTACTTAGGAGGATGAGGCAGGAGGGCCGCTTAAGGCGCAGTCTCCTTTTGGGAGTTACAGGCATGCGCCACCACACCTGACTGACGCATGTTTACTAACTACATATTGATTAAAAGTCATATGACCGAGCTGGAGCAATGGCTCCAGCAGTTAAGAGCACTTGTTGCTCTCGCAGAAGGCACAGGTTCACTTCCCAGCACCATCATGGTGGCTGACAACCAATCATAGCTCCAGTTCCAGAAGCTAGGACCCTCTTGTGACATTTGAGGGCACCAGGCATGCACACAGTGCATATACATAAATGAATACAAAACACTATACACATAAAATAAAATTTAATAAAGAAAGTCATACGGCTTCTCATTACTCTGAGAATGAAGTCCTCTGGCTTCTGGCTCTCTGAGGTCTCATCTCCTGCCATCCTTCCTCTAGATGCAATGCTCTCTTCTTTCATAACACACAGACTCATCCTCTACCCAACGCTCTTCCTCTAGATCTCTGTAGCTGGATTATCCTTTCCTTTAGGCCCTCATTCAAATCCTACTGCCTCAGACAGGCTTCTCTTGTCCACCTAAACTGTAAGTCTTGATTAGTTTTCGATTGCTGAGACAAAAAATACCCCGACAAAAGCAAGTCAAGGAAAAAAGGGCTCATTTTGGCTTGTAGTATAGAGACACAGCTCATCATGACAGGCAGGTCACGGCAGCAGGCATTTGAGGCAGCTGACCATATCGCATCTGGAGTAAGGTAACAGAGAGTAGTGGGTGTATGATGCCAATGACTCAGCTCAGCTTCTCCACTTCATATAGCCCAGGACCTCCTGCCCAGGGAATGGTTTCCTCCAGGGCTCAGCTAGGTCTTCTGGCAATAATCACCATATTTAAGGTAATTCCTCACGGGCATGTGTGCACAGAGGCCATCTCAAAGGTGATTCTTGATCTTGTCATGTTGGCAATTAGCACTAGCTAAATTTTGTTCCATGGTGATGTACATTCTTGACATAGAAATATTTTGTTTGAAGCACTTGGGAAATTTTCATTTTTACCAAAATAAATAAATGAATAAATAAATGTCCTTTTAAAAGAAAATTAAAGCCCTCATGCTAGAATTATCTTATTTAAGAAATAAAAATACAGACTAAATAATTAAACTTCAATGCCCAACAAATGCACTCAAATGATATTCTCAGAAGTAGTGATGTCTCCATAGCCTTCTTGTGAGTGATCCTTCAGTGTCTGCTGTGGCCGGAGAGATGGCTCACCAGGTGAAGGTTCCTGCCCTGCCACCAAGCCTGAGTTTGATTCTTGGTACCCACAAGGTAGAAGAAGAAAATGCCTCTTGCTGGTTGTTTTATAGTCTCCACAGACACCACGGCATATGTGCATGCACATGGATAAACATGCACACACACAACAAACAAAGAAACCAGCAGGTTTTAAGAGGTAAATGTCAGCTGTTACAGAGTTGGGAATGCAACAAACTTTGACAAAAGAAGCCTAGAATGACTTTAAAATACACCCAGGGGCTTAGGAAATATCTCAGTTCATAAAGGACTTGTTATACAAGCATGGAGATCTTCGTTTAGATCTCCAAAACCCATGTGGCTGGCTGTGTGGTGCATGCATGTAACCCCAGCCTTGGAGGCATGCAGGGAAAACATGAGATCCCTGAAGCTCACTGGTTACCTAGCCTTGCTGAATACAGGGTCTTCAGATTCAGTGAGAGATTCTTCTCAGAAAACAAATGTGGAGAGCAGTTGAGAAAAGACACCTAACATTGTCCTGGGGTCTCCACAGATACTCTAACACACACACACAAACACACACACACACACACACACACACACACACACACACACACACACTACACCCTTGTACATACACATATAAATGAAACACATCAGCTTTCAAGTCTTTGGAAATCAGCCAGGGAAGGATTTTATGATGCTGAACAATTAAGAAGCAAATATTGACTAACCATTTAGTATGTGTAAGGCATTGTATTAAAACACACTCTGAACGTGGTGGAAGAGATAAGCTCTTAGACTTGGAAAATTAATAATTTAGAGGAACAACATGGACATACATAAAAAAGTAATGAACAGAGCAAGCAGTAGATGACAGGTGACAAAAGAGAGACACAAGCTGGAGGGGTCAGGGGACTGGTTCCCTATATCTTCGGGAAAATATCACAATAGCTTTTGAAACACTTCTGTCCTTGTCCAAAACCCTCCTGACCATTTAGTTATCAGGCTGCAGCTTTTCCAGCTTGGCTTCCTACTGTGAACATCCACTAATCTACTTTCATTCTATAGATCTGCCCATTCTAGCATTATAAATGCCAAAAATATGAACATCATCTTAAGATAGTATTTCTTGATAAAGATGACCTCCCCGTTTTTGGACAGAAGCCAGAGTTCCACACAGGGTGCTGTTTCTCAGGAGCCTCTACCTCAGTTTTTGAGACAGGGTTTCTTATAGGGTCTTAAGGCTTGTTGGTGGCTATTATTTAGGTTTTATTTGAGACAGGTTTTTCTCTGTGTAATAGCTCTAGCCGTCTTGTCACTACTTTGTAGACCAGGCTGGCTTCAAATTCAGAGTTCTGCCTGCCTCTGCCTTCCAAGCACTGCGATTAAAGGTGTGAGCTGCCCTGACCCAGTCAAAGACCAATTCTTAAAGAAATTTAATAAAGTCAATATTTCCTAGGGAGACAAAAGGTGGCAATTCAGATACACAGATAATAAATATCCAAAAAGAAAAAGGCAGGCTAGTGAGATGACTCAGCTGGTGAAACCACTTGCCACTGACCCCGATCTACCGGTGCTGGGTCCTGGAACCCACAAGATGGAATGGGAGAACTCACACTTGCAAGCTGTCCACCCACTCATGCACACAACATACATAAATACATTTAATTTTGAAAATAAAAAAGAAAATATTATTATGAAAGCTAGAAATACTAAGCAAATAAAAACAGCTATTCTTTGTAGTTCACAGCTATAACCCCGTGACCTGGGAGACTGAGGCAGGAGGGTTGCTATGAGTTTGAGGCAGCCTGAGTGGCAGAGTGAGATGCTGTCTCCAAAAAAAACAAACAAACAAACAAACAAAAAAAACCAGAAGAAAACCTTGAGTAAATAAATAAGTAAAAAAGAGTGGTCATGAATAATGCTTTGTCAATGAATCTGAAAAAGTGGATGACATGAACATGAACTAGCAAAGTACAGTTTCCGCAAAATGTCACAAGCAAATAAGGAGAAGAAATAGTCTTAAACCTGAGTGATCTTTAAATACAGCTGAAGAAATAGACTGAGAGCTTTTCTGGGCTGTATGGATCTCTACTAAATCCTAATAGCTAAAGAATTATGAATTTTAGTGTATTCTTTTATTTTTCAGAGATAATAAAAGAGAGCACAGTTGTGTTAGGCAAAATAATATGGCAGACAACATGTGACAAAGCAAAGCTGTTCCTCTCACACAGGCGGGAGAGAGAGAGAGAGAGAGAGAGAGAGAGAGAGAGAGAGAGAGAGAGAGAGAGAAAGAGAGAGAGAGAGACGAAAGGGTCAGAAACAGCATAACCCTTCACAGTTACACCTCTGGTTCCTACTTCCACTGAACACACTCCGTCTCTTTGTTCACACCAGCTGCTATAAAGCCATTAAATTATGAATTTATCTACCAATCTTGATCAACTGGTTTGATGGTGTGGGAAGTCCTTCAGTACTGTTTCTTTTATTGGTTAATAAATAAAGAAGCTGCTTTGGGCCAATGGCTTAACAGAGTGTAGCCAGGCAGGAAAAAGAGTAGGCAGAATCAGGAAAAAGCCATGTAGCCCCCCCCCCCAGAAGCAGACGCCAGAAGGAAAGTTGCCAGTAAGCCACAGCCATGTGGAGATACATAGATTATTAGAAATGGGTTAACTTAAGATATAACAGCGAACTAGAAATATGCATAAGCTAATAGGCTAAACAGTGATTTAATTAATACAGTTTCTGAGTGATTATTCAAGGCAGGGTGGTCGGGAAATGAACAAGAGGCTTCCCCCAACAGTTCTGTGTTTAAAAAGTCAATTAGAGAGTTACACTATATTACAAGGAACGTTTATATGATTATTTCAGTCCCCAACTCCAGCAGGCATCTCTTTTACCCATGGGACACTCTGGCTGGGAAACCAGGCAAGCTGACTGCAGATCTTTACCCCTCCTTCTGCCCCCTCAGATCCAATCCCCTGGTCTCATTCCCAAGTTCTGTAGCTGAACACCTGTTGTGGTCTCCCTTTTCTCTCTAGCCCCCATCCCTAAGACATCACAAAGACCTTCTCCTCCATCCTTCCTCACCCTAAATCATCCCATTACACCAGCCTCCAACAGCAGGCATGCCCTGGGAACACACCAGCTGAGTAGGTCAGAGAAACAGATCCACAGAAAATTTCATAACAGGCAAGACATAGCCATCACAGTCTCCTAAAACCCAAAAGAGAAATGGAAAGCAAGGAACAAAACAACCATTCAACAAAGACAAGACCAGATAGCAGCATCTAGAGCTACGACATCACAATCTCAGATGCCTGGGCACTAGTATTAAAACCACAATTAATAATAACCAGGGCAATATGTTCATAAGAGCTCAGCAAGCCTACCACAGCAGGCCCTGAGTATTCCAACATAGCTGAAGCATAAGAAAAAGACCTCTAAAATAACTTTATGAATATATTAGAGGGAGGTCCTTAAAGAGAAAACAAATAAAATCCCTTTTCAAAAAACCTAGAAAAACACAAAGAAACAGTGAGAAGAAATGAAGAAAATCCAGAAAAACTGAAACAGTGTAAGGAAATGAATATTGTTCAAGGCTTGAAAATGGAAAAAGAATCAATAAAGAAGTCTTGTATTAGAAATGGCTTGGCTAAGTAATAAAAGGAAAGTAACTATGACTATATAGTCTTTTTCTTGTGCTTTAGCTATGTTGGAATACTTTTGGAAATTGCTTCTCCTACCCAAGCTTCAATATTATATTTAAATACCTCAATGTTTACTGTGTGCAGGATCCATTCATCCATTGGTTCTGGTCTAACCTTTAAAGACCCAAGTATCTTCTTGCATTCTAAGTTAGCATTTTCAAACGTCAGAGATTCAATAAGTACTTGTCTAGCTTCTGGATCTGTTACTCCTATTAGTACAGTTTTAGTTCATCTTTGTAAAAAGTCACTAAAGGGTTCTCCTGAGCCCTGTTTAACCTTAATATATGATTTGATTCTTCTTCCTAGTTCTTGAATACTGTCTCAAGCTTTAAGCTTGCTGTATGGCATAGGAACAAGATGTGTTCATTATACAGAGTTTGACTCTGTGGATTAGCATAAGCACCCTATCAAGAATTTGATCTTGGGAAGCTTTAAATCCTTTGACCCTTCCTTGATGACCTAGGACTTTAGCCCTCTCTCTCCAATAGCACTTCCACTATAACTGTGGCACATCTTCCAGAACCGCTGAGACTAACTGAAGTCAATCATGTGGATAGAGGCTCATGTTTTTTTTTTTTACCATTTCCCCAACAAATGGTGAATGCATGCCATAAGATACTACTGCTTACTTAATTTCTTTTAAATGATTCAAACTTGTAAGTTCCCATTTACATTCTTTGTATCTGTTTGGGTACTGAGTATTTGCTGGCTTGTCAGAGCTAGTAGTGGGATAAGTAGCTAAAACTCTTGGTAAGTCATCTCTGACTCTGAGAGGTTTTGGTGATGCTAAATCTTTTGCATGTATCTCCTTTAAGAGGAGTCTTCCTGACTCAGTGTTAGCAGCAAACAAATTGCACAGCTTCTTTAAGATCTGGCTTTCTGGTTCATGCTGGCAAAATGAACTCTGGCTCTTTTAGGAGGTCTTGCCCTTAAATGGGGTCTGTGAGTGGCATGTCACAAATTGCTTAATGACAATATACACCCACTGTGACCCAGGAGCTGCTGTGGTATGCATATCTTCCAGAGGTGATGAATATACCTCCACCATGTTGGATGGGCAAAGTAAACAGGCAGGACCACAGAGTTGGCCCTACCCAAGCCCACTTAACCATAAAAAAGCACTCCTGGTCAGAAAAGGATTTCAGATACACAGTAGGGCAGATTCAGACATAAAAGACCTCTAAACAAGACAAAGTGTTGGATAAATGTATGTAGACTTGGAAAGAGAAGAAAAAGAGTATAGACAGCTATAAAAAATGGGTTAAAAATAAAACAAAGTCTTTAAAGAGACATTAAAAGTAATATAAAAGAGTACAGACAGTCATAGATTAAAGGAGTAAAGAAAAATAAACCACATAAATACACAGAGTGTCTGGATTAGGAAAACACACAAAAATGCTGTGTTTTCTTTTAATTTTTTTGACTGCAGAGAAATATATGATTATGGGGGCTGCTAAGCTAAACAAATTTATATATTTTAAAGGTATCTTGACTTCAAAATTTGAGTCTAAGGATATGTTACCTTGGAAAGAGGGTCTGCTTTTGCTTCCACAGAGAATGGGAAACTGTGGATTCCTTCCAGACAAATGTGGTTTGATAGAATACGATCCCTCCTCGAAAGGTCTCCATGAACCCTAAAAATACTTCATCCAATAAACAGCAGAAAACAGTTTGGAGAAAACAATGCCCAAATTCCCCAAATGATTGTTTACAAATGTTTGCTTACATTTAAAGAGGGATATGCTATGGAGATAAATACTTTGCATGATATAAATCTCATTTTATTGATACAAATTTAAGGTCAAATTTGATATATATGTTTCTGCTCTTGATTAAGATATTATGTTTATGTAGTTCATTTAAAAATGTAACGTATAATTAAAATACAGGTTAATAGATAGCCATTTATAATAGTCAAACTTGTAGTCATGTTAGTTAGGTTTTCTAGATGTACAGAGATATATTTTAGTTAGTTAAATAATCTTCAACACTTTCAAAAACATACAGAATATGGCATTTAAAATGTTTTAAGAACATAGGACTTTTCATGACAACAAAACAATCTGCTCCTGACAATAATTTTCTTCAAGAGGATGATGGGCGTAAAAGAAGCTAATATATGGAGATTGTTAGACATTTGGGCAAAAAACTTCTCTTTTCTGAACAGTTTGACAGTATGCTATATGAACTGGATATGCAGGACCCACAGAAAAATGACTGCTGAACTTGCTTGAAAGTGAGACAGTCCTTCGGGGTTCCTGCTTCATGAAAGAGTCTGCTAGACATTCTGCAGGATACAGAAGAAAGTGACTGACAAACTGCCAATAGAGGTGAGATAGTCTTTCAAATTTCTTGCTTCATAGAAAAGTCTGTTGGATACTTGTTGTAATATGAGCGGAGTTGGGTGTGGTAGTACACACCTTTAATCCCAACACTTGGGAGGCAGAGGGAGATAGACCTTTGTGACTTCAAGGTGTGGTGGCACACACCTTTAATCCCAGTGCCTAGAGGGCAGAGACAAACAGATCTCTGTGAGTTCAAGGTGTGGTAGCATACACCTTTAATCCCAATGCCTAGGAGGCAGAGCCAGGTGGATCTCTGAGAGTTCAAGGACAGCCTGGTCTACAAAGTTATTCCAGGACAAAGATATAGAGAAGGCTTCTCATAAAATAAAAGTAAAAATAAACAAAATAGAGTTAATGATGCTTTGGAGAGGGTCTTCTTTTGTTTTCACAGAGGACCAGACCCTGTGGATTGATTCTATCCCGATATGGTATAATAGACCACGACCTCCCGAAAAGTTGCTGTGAACACCCTCAAAAAATTACTTCACTCAACAGCCAACTGAGATGAACCTGACACACAGGTTACACCCTAAAGGATCTGATTAACAGCGCCCCCATTCAGCAGAAAGCAGTTTGGAGAGAAAAAACTGTGCCCATGTTCCCAAAATATTGTTTATAAATGTTCTTTAACATTTAAAGGGGGAAATGATATAGATATGAATAATTTGCATTGGTATGGATTTTAAGGTCAATTTTGTTATATGTATATGTATTTCTGATCTTGATTAAGGTATTGTGATTGTGTAGTTCATTTAAAAATGTACTGTATAATTAAGAAATATAGGTTGTTAATGGATAATCATCGATAATAGTAAAGCTTGTAGTCATGTTAGTTAGATTTTCTAGATATATAGAGATATATTTCAGATAGGCATTCTTCATATCTCCCAAAGGCTGCAGAATATGGCATTTAAAATATTTTAATAACTTAGGACTTTTCATGACTATGAGACATGTTTGCTCCTGGTGGCACCAATCTACTTCGAGAGGAAGATGGGCATCGAAGAGGATCCTTATGGAGTTTGATAGTCATTTGGGCAAGAAACTGTTCTTGCCTGGACTGTTGCATAAAATGGACACAGAGAACCCACAGAGAGAGGACTGCTGAACTTGCCTAAAGGTGAGACGGTCTTTTGGGGTTCATGACTCATGAAAGAGTCTGTGAGACATTCTGCAGGACACAGCAGATAGTGACTGAACTGCCTTTGACATTTCCTGCTTCATGGAAAAGTCTGCTGGATACTGTGGGCCTGAAGGCTGAAGACGGATGCACCAACAGTACAGAGGAACTTTGGGTGACTGTCCAGGCAGTGAGATGTCTCTGTTGTTTATTTCTTATTTGCTTAGGTAATATTATATCCTTCTGGAGTCTTTGATGGAGTTGAAGAATGGATAGTTATAGTTTTCCTTAGTTATGATAAAAGATATAAATATTGTAACTGTAATTCTTGCTTGATAACTGTTTTGTTATATGTAATTTTACTATGTTAAAGTTAAAGCCTTTCATTTTGTTTAAACAGAAAAAGGGGAAATGATGGAGGAGGGTCATCTCTCTATCTGTTGTTTCATTGGTTAAGTAGTAAAGAAACTGCTTGGCTTCTGATAGGGTAGAATTTAGATAGGTGGAGTAAACAGAACAGAATGCTGGGAGAAAGAAGCTGAGTCAGGGAGTTGCCATGGTTCTCCCACTCCAGACAGACGCAGGTTAAGATCTTTCCTAGTAAGCGCATCTCGTGGTGCTACATAGATTATTAGAAATGGGTTAAGAGGCTGAAACTAATGGGCCAGGCGGTGTTTAAAAGAATACAGTTTCCGTGTAATTATTTCGGGTAAAGCTAGCCGTGCGGGCGGCCGGGTGCTGGGAAAGTAGCCCGCCGCTCATATTACAACAGATACTATGGGGCTTTAGGCTGAAGATGGATGCCCCAATGTTACAGAAGAAGTTTGGGTGACTGTCCAGGCAGCGAGATGTCTCTGTCAATTCTAGAGTTTTGAATGTTGCTTACAATGAACTTCCTGTTAACTTAGGTAATATTCATATCTTTCTGGGGTCTTTGATGGAGTTAAAGAATGGTAGTTATAATTATAGTTTTCTTTAGTTATGATAAAAGATAAAGTAGATATAAATATTATAAGTATAATTCTAGCTTGATACCTGTTTTGTTATATGAAATTTTAGATGTTAAAGTTAAAACCTTACTTTTTACTTAGACAGAAAAGGGAAGATGATGTGGTATACTCCCTGAATGTTATGAATATGTTTTATTACCATTGTTTAATAAAAAAGTTGCTTTGGCCTATAACATGGAAGAATATAGCCAGGCTGGAAGAGCTATAGAGAGAAAGTAGGAGGAGTCAGAAAGATGCCATGTAGCAGCCAAAGGAAACAGACATGGGATCCTTACCAGTAAGCCACAGTCTAGTGTTGATACATAGATTATTAGAAATGGGTTAATTCAAGATGTAAGAGCTAGCTAGAAATATGCTTGAGTTATTAGCCAAACAATGTTGTAATTAATATAGTTTCTTTGTGATTATTTGGGTCTGAGCAGCCAGGAAACAAATGAGTAGTCTCTGTTTATACACCTGACTTCTCAGTGGAGAATCTAAAATCCAGAAGGACCTGGACAGATACAAACTCTAGGAGACCACAGATGCTAGTCCAGACTATTATATCCAGCAAAACTTTCAATCACCATGGATGGAGAAAATTAAAATATTCTACAAAAAAAGCCAAATTTAAGCACTATTTATACACAAATACATCCCTACAGAAGGTGTTAGAAGAAAATTCCAACCTAAAAAGGTTAACTACAACCATGAAGACACAGAGAATGAAATCTCAGACCAGCACACACATATGCACACTGCCATAGTCACCACCACGAACACATTCATTGCAATAGACACAACAAATACATTCAGTATACTGATCTATGTATTAGAGTTCAAGTCAGCTTTCATGGAGGAAGAAAACTGCCAAGGATATCTTTTCATAGTAGAGTAGTAGACAAAATCTTGGGAAGGAATTCTCCTTCGTCTCCTATTGTTCCATACTAAAAGTGAGAAGAAAGCATGCTTAATTATGAAAAACAAAATTATCCTGTGGCTAGTTAAACAATGTCCATATGCCATTTATGTTTCTGGTGTTGCAACTGATGGCATGATAG
Source organism: Microtus pennsylvanicus (assembly GCF_037038515.1). Classification (NCBI taxonomy): domain Eukaryota; kingdom Metazoa; phylum Chordata; class Mammalia; order Rodentia; family Cricetidae; genus Microtus; species Microtus pennsylvanicus. The sequence continues at coordinate 135,885,034 of NC_134582.1, forward strand.
GATAATTTGAATAGATTTAAATAATTTCTTTAACAATCATAACATTTCTTCATCTTTCTTGTACCCAAATCCCCTTCTCTCTTTTTTAAGCCTTTGCCATTGTTTTGACCATCTCTTGGTTTATTTTCTCCTGCCATCATTGCTATCAATTACATTTTACATCCACTGTGGTTGCTGCTTGCTCTGTGGTATCTGGAGAATTACAGTCTGCCTTTAGAAATGGACATTCACCAGAAATGCAGCTGGTTAAAAGTCAGTTTTAAAACCATGCTTTTGGTCTGACTTCTAAATATTTTAAATCTCTGTAATAAAGCAGCTTCATCAGCGGATCTGTTGGAATTGTGGAAGTGCTTAGCAGATTTCAAGCCGACCTTCCCAGCGTGTTCTGCATTCTAACCCTGTGTCATTGTCTTACTCATTCTGGTGACTACAGTAATGCTGCAACTGGAAATCCTGATGACTCCTCCCTGGGTTTTAATTCTTACTAGCAATGCATAACTACCAAATACACAGAAACACCCCTGCCCGGGTGGAACCTACTGTATTTGGTGTAAAAATTTCAAATGGTTAAATAACCTAAAAAGACAGGCAGTAGTTCTGGAAGATGGGATGGGTAAAATTCTCCATGTGAAGACTGGAGTTTGGATCCCCAGAATCTGTAGAAAAACCTGAGGATGTGGCAGCCTGCCTGTCCTAAATCTTCTAATTTACATTCTTATAACAATTCCTATGTTTATAATCTTTCACTTTCACTCATTTACATCTATTACCTCTATATCACTCATATGAAATAAAATACCAATAGCGCTTCCTATAATATTGAAAGATCTGGATAAATCCAGACCTCCCCAGCAGGAAGAAAATAGCCAAAAATCCAAGCAGGAAGAGAAGAATCAAAAATCTAGGATTAGCTGGTTCAGTGACTGTGTTTCAGGAACTAGCTGAAGATAAAGTTAGATTGTAATCTTGAGAATAATCTTGAGAAACTGGGAGTTTCCCCCTTGTGATTTTTAGGAACTAGCTGATTATAACCTTGAGTGATCTTGAGAGGCAGGGAGTAGTCCCCTTGTGACTTTCTGTGACACCCTCCCTGCCCCTATTATTGGGCTGTGGTTTCTTCCTATAAAAACCCCTTCTCCAGGTCACTCTGGGTCAAACTCTTCCCCTGCATGGGTTGTGAGTCTCAGCCCCAGTGCACTGGTTCCCATCTCATCTCATCAATTAAAGCCTCTTGTGATTGCAGCAAGAATGGTCTCTCGTGAGTTACTGGGGGGGTGGGGGGAGGGTCGTGTTATCCCGAGACTTGAGTGAAAGTCTCCCTGCACCAGGGGTCTTTCAATATCACTGATCCTCCTATCAACAGGAGGACTTCTCCCACTCACAGGATTCCTGCCCAAATGAGCTATCATCACGGAACTACTAAAAATAATAACTAGCCACATTAATAGCAATAACTGCCTTAATTAACCTATTCTTCTACACCTGTCTAATCTACTCAACCTCACTTCCCACATTTCCCACAAACAACAATTCTTTTTTTAAATATTTATTTATTTATTATATATACAATTTCTATGTGTATGCCTGAAGGCCAGAAGAGGACACCAGACCTCATTCCAGATGGTTGTGAGCCACCATGTGGTTGCTGGGAATTGAACTCAGGACCTTTGGAAGAGCAGGCAATGCTCTTAACCGCTGAGCCATCTCTCCAGCCCCCCACAAACAACAATTCTAAGATATTTATCCATCAGACTCACACAAAAACTAACAATATCCTATCAGCATTAATAATTACAAGCACAGCCGGGAGGTGGTGGCGCACGCCTTTAATCCCAGCACTTGGGAGGCAGAGGCAGGCGGATCTCTGTGAGTTCGAGACCAGCCTGGTCTACAAGAGCTAGTTCCAGGACAGGCTCCAAAATCACAGAGAAACCCTGTCTAAAAAACCAAAAAAAATAAAAAAATAAAAAAATTACAAGTACAATAATCCTCCTGCTATCTCCCCTACTACTGTAAATAGAAGTTTAGGATACTCAGCCCAAGAGCCTTCAGAGCCCTAAGCAAACCCATAAAGTTGAACTTCTAATAAGGACCGAAAGACTCCATTTACATCTAATGAGTGCAAATCAATTGCTTTTATTAAGTTAAATCCTCAACTAGATTGATAGAATTTAAACCTATAAACTTTTAGTTAACAGCTAAACACCCTAAACTGGCTTCAATCTACTTCTCCTGCCTATCAGAAAGGGAGCCAGAGAAGCCAGTTCTCTACACCTTCGAATTTGCAATTTTATGTGATTATCACCTTAAGGCTTGGTAAAAAGAGGCTTTATCCTCTGTGCTTAGACTTACAGTCTAATGCTTTGCTCAGCCATTTTACCTATGTTCATTAACCGTTGCCTGATCTCTACTAATCACAAAGACATTGGAACCGTCTACCTTCTGTTAGGAGCTTGAGCAGGTATAGTAGGAACAGCCCTTAGCATCCTAATTCAGGCAGAACTTGGACAACCCGGTGCCCTACAAGGTGTTACAATGTGATTGTAACAGCCCACACATTCATCATAATCTTCTTCAAGGTAATGCCAATAATAATTGGTGGGTTTGGGAACTGATTTGTTCCATTAATAATTGGGGCCCCGATATAGCATTCCCACGAATAAATAACACAAGCTTCTGACTATGACCTCCATCGTTTCTTCTCTTCCTGGCATCATCAATAGCAGAAGCTGGAGCAGGGACAGGTTGAACTGTGTATCCTCCATGGGCTGGTAATTTAGCACATGCGGGAGCGTCCGTAGACCTGACCATTTTTTCTCTTCATTTAGCAGAGAGACATGACAGAGAATCCTGGAGCAAACTGGCTAGTCACAGCAGCCAAATGGTGAGCTCTGGGTTCAGTGAGAGCTTTGCCTTGACAAACAAGAAGAGCAAGCCAGGAAAACCCCTGATGTTAACTCCCGTCATGTGTATATATATGTACATACATGTGCACTCTTGCACATATACATGTACCCAAACACCTTTGAGCAAAAAGTCAGCTAGTAAATATTAAAAATATTTTGCAGAAAACAATAATGCATATAAGTGAATGTTTGAGATCAAAGAAATAGAGCTTTGGTTTTACATTAACACATTATAAAAATTGTACTACTTTTGAACTGGAATGACAGTATGGTTTATTTAAAAACAACAACAACACAATGAGGTAACATGTAGCAATTGTTCTAATTATTTTTGGTCTCCGGGGCATTTATTCAACAATTATTACATTTCAGCAGAAGCAGAAAATGTCAGTTACAGGAATGTCCTCTAATTCATTATTAATCATTGAAAAGAAAAATCCATGTAAAATCAAGGAATATAACACAATAGAAAGTGGCATTACACAACTATTAAACTGTAATTACTGGACTGAGGTGTAATTCAGTGGTAGAGTATTTCCTTAGTATGCATGAGGCCCTGAGTTCAACACTCAACTGAAAGACACAGCACTATTAATACAATCAGTGAAGAGAATTATAAGTGAAAACTTTTCTAACTTAAGAAAATTTGAAATAGGTTACATTATATGATAAACATATTTATCTACTTTTTGAGTTTCAGGGGTCAAACCTTTACACGTAGCCATCTCACTGGCCCCAAAATAAAGTTTTTAATGACTTAATTCTCAACAAATGTTTGATTTGTGTAATATTTTATATTCCTATGTACCAGAGGTTGCACATAAATTTCTGCAGGTAAGAAAAAGGTCTTGAGGGGAAAGTTTAAGATGCACTGGTCTAGTTCACAGTAAGCCTGAAACCAATGTGACCTATGTTTGAGATAGGAATGTGAGGTGTGGTGGAGGTAGGAGGGTGGGGAACTGAGGTGGGTTGCGGGTAGGGGAGTTGAACCCAGGGCCACCTTGATATGAGGCAAGTATTCTGCCAGAGAACACTACCTCCCTGTTGTTTTAATTGATTGTATTGACATGAGCCAACTAAAACTCACCTCTCTTGGAGGAGGTGGCAGACAGCCTCTACAACGGCTTTCAGGAATCCGCCCCCTGCTCCTCCCCACCTTCTGGTAAAGTCTACCACCTTTCCGTTCAATGCCTTGTGCCCAGTGGCTTGCTTCTAACAAAACACCACTGCAACCGTATTGAAATCTTATTTAAAAAGAAAAAAAAGCGGGAAGAAAAAGAAAGAGTGAATAAAATCCAGCGTGTATCTTTGAGAGTTTCGGGGGTTGTGTTGTTTGGGTTCGGTTTTGGTTTTAGTTAGTGACCAGTAATGACAAAAACATCCCTGGGGCTGGGGAGAGTGCTCTTGCTGGCAAGCCTGAGGCTCTGACTCCAGGACAAGCTACAGTGGCTCAGCATGCCCTGTAATCCCAGCGTGGGGCCACAGACTGGCACATCCAGGAGTTCTCTCACAAGTCAGCTTAACCAAGACAGCCAAGTTCAGACTCAGTGAGACCTTATCTCAAGAGACTGAAACAGAGAACAGTACTTCTTATCATGGGTATTAAACTTCCACACATTAAAAACAATAGTACCTGGAAGCTAAATTCAAAGGCATGAAAACAGCAAATACTAAAAATGACAGGTTAACAACCCTTTTAGACATTAAACACACACTGAGATTTGCTCTGCTTGATAAATGAAGTAAGCCTAACCTCCTCCAGAGCATGAGACCCACAGGTATACTAAAATTAACTGATGAAAGAACTAATTTTTGAATGAGAGATTTATAGTTTGTAGATTAACCAAGCTTTTGAAGTTAAACTTGAATATACCTTTTGTTCGCCAATGAACACTGTGCACTTACTCTGTACCAGGTACTGTTTTCAGACAATGCGCACAAGCTGCAAACAAGATACACACCGTGCCCTGCAATCGTCAGCGAGGTCTCTCATGGCTGAGCTCTAACTCAGACAAAAGGTTTCGTTTCAATAAGCCGTTTGTGGCTGCACAGGGTACTGTGTGAAGAGAAACCTCAAAAAGATTGACAGAAAATCAAGGCGTTAATTCCGTTTCTGCTAGATATTGTAATGGATTTTTTTCTTCCATATTCTGCATGAGTCTGCTTCCCTAAATGCCCTGAAGATTACAAACTTTGAATCAATCAAACATTTCTGACTATAAAAGTTAATTATCCAAGCCGGGCAGTGGTGGCGCACACCTTTAATCCCAGCACTTGGGACGCAGAGGCAGGCGGATCTCTGTGAGTTCGAGGCCAGCCTGGTCTACAAGAGCTAGTTCCAGGACAGGCTCCAAAGCCACAGAGAAACCCTGTCTCGAAAAACTAAAAAAAAAAAAAAAAAAAAAAAAGTTAATTATCCAAAGTTTTAACCATATTTGAACTTGTATGAGGTCAAGGCAAAAGAGAAAATCCACAAAGAGATTCTCTCTCTCTTCCTTTTTTGTTGTTTGTTTTTTGTTTTTTGGTTTTTTTTTTTGTTTTTCAAGACAGGGTTTCTCTGTGTAGCCTGGCTGTCCTGGAAGCCACTCTGTAGACCAGGCTGGCTTCCAACACAGAAATCTGCTTGCCTCTGCCTCCTGAATGCTGGGATTACAGGTGTGCACCACCACCACTTGGCTAATAAAAGAACTATGTATTGAAACAGAGATACAAATAATGGGAAGCCACCCTAAAACAGAGCCCAGTTCCTCCAGGTTTCTTAAGTCTTCGCTGTTTCACCTGCTGTAATTATCATCAGCAGCACCCTTCTTTGGCAGCCTTTTGTTTATTTATTTTTTGTTATTTTGAAATATGCTATAAAACTCAATAAAAGCTAAAATTTCAAAGCATGAAAAAGTTGCCACTGACTTTTAGAGTGTAGAAAGGCTGTCTACATGCCATAGTCATTTGAGATCGACAGAATTAGTCTGATCATGGATATTGGGAAAATTAACAAAGCAAAACATCCTCTTGAATTATTTATTTTCAACCACCAACCAAAACCCAGAATGAACTGGTGTGGGACAATTGTCTGTATTCTGTCAATTATATTTTAAATAAATGCTAAAAAAAAAGGGGGTTAAAGTCCTTAAAATTAAAATAAGAAAAAAGAGAGTAGTTGGGTATGGTGGCACATACCTTTAATCCCAGCACTTGGGAAGCAGAGGCAGGCCGGTCTCTGTGAATTCAAGGACAGCATGGTCTACAGAGTGAGTTCCAGGACAGCCAAATATACACAGAAAAACCCTGTCTCAAAAAGCCAAAAATTAAAAGTAAAAATAAAAAAAATTAAAGTAAAGCCACGTAAAGATAAAAAATACACAGAGAGTCTGGATACTGTATATTATTGGGTTGTCTTTGAATTGCTTGACAGCTGAGGAAGGAGTAACAGCTGCTAAAAGACATTTAAATATAATGCTGGATTAATAAAACATAAATATTTTAAAAATATCTTGACTTGAAGAATGGATGAAGAAAGTATGGAATATATACATATTAGAGTATTACTCAGCAGTAAAAAACAAGGACTTCTTGAATTTTGCATACAAATGGATGGAAATAGAAAACACTATCCTGAGTGAGGTAAGCCAGACCCAAAAAGAGGAACATGGGATGTACTCACTCATATTTGGTTTCTAGCCATAAATAAAGGACATTGAGCTTATAATTCATGTTCCTAGAGAAACTAAATAAGAAGGTGAATCCAAAGACAAACACATAGGCATCCTCCTGAATATTAACCTTCATCAGGCGATGAAAGGAGACAGAGACAGAGACCCACATTGGAGCACCGGACAGAAATCTCAAGGTCCAAATCAGGAGCAGAAGGAGACAAAGCACGAGCAAGGAACTCAGGACCGCAAGGGGTGCACCCACACACTGAGACAATGGGGATGTTCTATCGGGAACTCACCAAGGCCAACTGGCCTGGGTCTGAAAAAGCATGGGATAAATTTGGACTAGCTGAACATAGCGAACAATGAGGAAGAATGGGAACTCAAGAACAATCGCAGTGGGTTTTTGATCCTACTGCACGTTCTGGCTTTGGGGGAGGAGGAGGCAGAAATCCTTAATAAATAAATAAATTAAAAAAAATATCTTGACTTCAAAATTGAAGTCAGAAGGTATGTTACTTTGGAAAAGAGAATTTGCTTTTGTTTCCACAGAAAATGAGAGGCCATGGATTCATTCTAAATTAAGGAAAATCAGGTTTGGTCAAGGAAGACCGCCTGAGAAATCTCCAGTAAGAGCAGATGGCCCAGATGTCTGAGTTCTATATCCAAAACAGATTCAAGACTGCTGCCTGAGATGATCAAGCCTCACAAAATACTCCAGTAATGACTTGATGATAATTATAAATTTTCTTTAGGTCCCCATAAGATTATCAGTGTCCCCAACCAGCAAAAAGTAGCCTGAAAAACTATACCCATGTTACCCCAAAAATGGACTATGGATATTTTCCTTTGTTTATAATATTGGTTGCAAGTTGTTAGGGCTGATAATCAGGAGAAAAGCTAAACAAAGTATATTAGGTTCAGAGTTCTTATTTTTTGTTTTTTAAAAAAAGAGGGGGAAGTGGTGTAGGACAATTGTCTGTATTCTGTCAATTATATTTTAAATAAATGCTGATTGGTCAGTAGTCAGGCAGGAAGTATAGGCAGGACAACCAGACAGGAAGTAGAGGTGGGTCAATGAAAACAGGAGAATTCTGGGAAGAGGAAAGCTTGGTGCGCAGTCCTGGCCCAGCTACAGAAGAAGCAAGATGCGACTGCCTCACTGAAAAAGGTACTGAGCCAAGTGGCTAACAGATAAGAATAATGGGTTAATATAAGTTGTAAGAGTTAATAATTGGCATGAGCTATTAGGCCAATCAGTTTATAACTAATGTAGACCTCTGTGTGATTTCTTTGGGACTTAACAATTGCAGGAACCGGGCAGGACAGAAAACTCAGACAACAATGAGACTTTCAACTTTTCATGTTTTCTTTTAACTATTAAAACAGTTGGATTAATCTTAAGCAATAATTATGCATATGTGTTTTGATCCACATACTTATATTTCCGTTTGGTGGTTTTTATGTATTATTCACACATTACTTACTTAATGGATTTCAGTTATATTCCAAGTGATCTTTTGGACTGACACAAGCAGACATGGTGCCTCTCTCTGTTGTTCTTCCAAACAAGCAAGGGAGAGAAATTCTAATTAATTACCAAACCAATGAACAGTGTGACGAAGGACAGTCACTTAGTCATCTGAGGCCAGGTATGGCAGCACATATTTACAGTCCTAAAACTCAGGATGCTGAGGAGGATTGTAAATTTTAGACCAGCCTGGGCTACTTAGGGAGACTATCTCAAAAGCTGGAGGATTAGGAATGTTGCTCGGCGGTAGAGTACCCGCCTAGCAGCTGTAAGGCCCTGAGTTCCACTCCCAGCACCAAAACAAGACCTCAAACAAACAAATAAATAAGACATTCAGTCCGATATGGCTTCTTGGAGGAAGTAGGTCCTCAGGAGGGACCTGCATGGTCCCTTAACTTATCTACAGCAAGAAGAGAAGAGGTCAGTGGAAGAAGCAGAGAATTGGCATGAGATTAGCTGGGTAGGAGCAAGCAAGGGCCGGCCATAGGGCCCTGAAGGCACAGTGATGCTTGTCTTCCACGTTTTTTGTGTGCATTTGAGAATTCTCTTGTTTGTAAGATGGAAAACAGATACAAGAGGGGCAGGCTAAAAAGAGCTGTTTCAGAATACTTGTTTATACTGTAAAGATGTGTCTTTGCCAAGATGCCTCCTGATTGGTTTAATAAAGAGCTGAATGACCAATAGGTAGGTAGGAGAGAATAGGAGGGACTTCTTGGCAGAGACAGGAAGTCAGAAGAACGAATCTAGGCATGTGTACACCAGTGAGATGTGGATCAAGTCGGACATACAGAATGGAAGTGAGGTTAAAAAAAGTCACGTGGCAGAATGTAGATGAATAGAAGCAGGTTAGTTTAAGTTATGAGAGCTGGTTGGGAACAAGCCTAAGCTAAAGGCCAAGCTTTCATAATTAATAATAATCTCTGTGTCCTTAATGGGGAGTTGGCAGTCCTGACAAGACAGTACTACTACAGACAGTGGTTAAAAGACCATGCCAATTATCTGATGGAAAGTGATGGGAGATGTGGGCTTAGTACTAAAAATAAAGATATTTGGAGTTGGAATGGACAAGATTTTGTGATAGACTGAAAATAAGAAATGTGAATTGAATTTTTGGTCAAAGTTGTCAATAATGAAATGTAATTGATTATATAATTAAAGTTAAGAGTGAGATTATGTTGTCTAGCCAGTATAAATAAATCTTCAATAGTAGATGCAGTAAGTATAAATATTATTTCAAGAAACACAGCCCGGGCAATAAAGTTTAAATTCACATCTCTTAACATAAGACAAAATTTTTCTTTGCCACATTGACTATCATTTTAAAAAAATTAAAGTTTTTCAGCTGGGCATAGTGGTGCATGCCTTTAATTCCAGCACTCAACACTCAGGAGGCAAAGGCAGGCAGATCTCCGAATTGAAAGCCAGCCTGATTTACAAAGTGAATTCCAGGATTCCAGGGCTACACACAGAGAAATCCTGTCTTGCAAACACAATATATAAAAGTTTTGATTACATATATTTATTTAATTACTTGTTTTTCTGCGTGTGTGTTGATGTGCCCAGGCACTAAAGCAATGTGGAGGTCGAAGGGTAACTTGCTGAAGTCTATTGTTCCCTTCTACTTTGTAGGTCTCAGTGACTGAACTTAGGCTATCAGGCTTGGCAAGCGCCTACTGCACGGTCTCATGGAGCCGCGTATCCACTGGGCAAGCGCCTGTTGAACGGTCTCAGTGAGTCTCACATCCATTGGGCAAGCGCCTGCTGAACGGTCTCACTGAGTCTCACATTGACTGTCTTGGTCCTTCTCCTTTAAATGTTTCCACAGAAAACAAAATCAATATCGTAACACTTCCTTTTTTTCTAATGGTACCTTCTGGATACAGGTGCACAGAACATCACACATCTTTGGCCTCTAGCCTTGCAGCTTTCACCATGGTAGGATGAAGATGAACCTGAGAGAGCAAACATTTTGGCTTTCTGCACCTCTCTTCAAGGTGGGCATGGTGGCATATGCCCTAATCCTGCACTCAGGAAGGTTTGAAGTGGGCATGGTGGCACATGCCCTAATCCTGCACTCAGAAAGGCTGCAAATTTCAGACAAGCCTGAGCTACACAGGAAGACTATCTCAAAATACCAACAAAGTTTTAAAAATATCACTTGAAAAGAAAGTGTGAATGGGAACAAGACACACAGTACAAGCGGAATTGCTGTGACAATGGGTACACAGGAACCCAGCTGCTCAAGATGCCCCTCCTCTTGCCTGAGGGCACTCCTGGGAAAAGATTTTGAAAACTACACCTTTTAAACCCTAATTTTTTAATGACTAAAGAACACTCAAGATGTTAAATATCTTGCCCAAATCTTCACAACCACCAAAGCTAGTTGGTGCCAGGTGGCAGGGAAGAGAATTCACTCGTCCATCTTCTTGCACGGTTCTTAAAGATTTGATGAATGAAAGCAGTGGACATTTGAGGTGTCCATGACATTTTAATATACATTTCCCATTATGAAATGATTAAATCAAGCCACTTTTTATATGTCTGATCTCACATAGCTTCTTTGTGATTAGAACATTTAAGATCTCTTTGCATTCAAACCTGCAGCTCACTGTCATTAACTACACCACTACACTGTGCAGTGAATTTCTTGAATTTATTCCTCCTCTTCTGTTGAAACTTTGTGCCCTCCAGCCAAAATTTCATTAGTCCTGGGCCCCCAGTCCCAACCTCTGCTGACCCCAGTTACACACTGTGTTTTATGAATTGGCCTTTCAAAGAGTTCAAATGCGAGTAAGACTCTGTGGCATTCGTCCTTCTGGAGCTGACGTAGTTTACCTGCCATTCATGGTGCACCCATGTTGCCATAAATGACAGGCTTGTCTCCATTTTAAGGCCAACTGGTATTCAGTTGTACAGTCCCCTGCTCATCTGAACTCTCACATCAGTGACTTCAGCAGCAGCACGGGTGGAAAGATCATAAATGGAATTATCCAGTATTTTACTTCCAGAACAGCACTACAACATGTACAGAGAAAACAAGGAAATGAATAAATTTTTTCATTATAAAAGTAATCAAAATTCACACTAGTTTCATATAAGAGCATATGAAATTTATGTTGAAAGTCCACACAAGTAGACATGGATACACTCATTAAATTGATGGAATTTTCCTGCTGTGGTCTATAAATATTGATTGAATAATCTGGAAATTTATTCTCCCTTTTAAAAAGTATGTGATACCAAGACTATGGACTCATGCAAATTGTGATCACATCTGATTAAATCTTGATGCCAAGAGAATTTTACCGCCATATCCTGTAAGAAGCTGTTGAATTGTGGTCTGTGCATCTGAAGTTATTCTACCCTCATACTAGGATTTTACCAGGTACGAGGAACAGAGAGCTTGGGAGGCAGCGAGCTCTTCAGTGTCGATTGCCTTGGCGGGCCACTTAGTCTAGGGTTAGTAGCCCGCCTGGCAGGTCAGTTATTCCAGGGTCACGGAGAGGCACTACCTGGAAGATATGGGCTAGGAGACAGGAAGAAGGCCATGCATAATTTGTCAGAGCCTCCGTTTATTAGGGACGAGATACAACTTTTTATAGGGTAAGGAGTTGGGGGATGGGCACAGGGTTCTGGGCTCTTGCCGCATGGTTCACGTTGGTCACATGGTTCTCGTTGGTCACGTAGGCAGGAGGTTATCTTCGGTCAAGTCACAGTAGGCCTGGCTCACCTAGCTCCCTAGATAGTTTGGAATGTGGGGTGGGTTCCGCTAACAGATAGCTCTCATTAACAGCCAATTTGGGTGTGGGGTAGGCTCTGTCAATAGAACCATTCTTAACACAATTAGGGGTGTGGGGTTCTCTGCAGACTCCCCAGGGTGATGGTTCCTGTAATGATTTTAGGAGGAAATTGGCTTCTGACACTTCAGCCTATACAGGTATAAAGAACCGATGCTGCTGTTGACTGTCTATGATCAATTGCATTTTGCCAAATAAAAACAAAATGTAGAAGGATTGCAGAAGCCAGGAATGTTAGCACACACAAGAGATTCCGGCACTCGGGAGGGTGAGGCAGGAGAAACATGAGTTTGATGACAATCTACATTACATAGCAAAACCATCTTCATGAAAAGGAGATGCTTCAGGGAGTAGATATGAAAATACCCCCCAAAAGCTGTTTTGCACACAGCATGTTCTGCAGGAAAGTCCCCTTGTGTGTTGGTGGCATCAGTTCTCCAGTGGGGGTTTCTGAGGCTGGAAGGAAGCACCTGATCGTAATGACACAGAGCTGAGGAGTTAGCTTATTGACAAAAGACCATAAAGGTCATCCAGTTAGAGTGAGATGAAAGCTAAGCAGAAGATATGCGACGAGACTCTCTCACACTGTATCATTTTCATCATCCATAAACCGAGTCCCAACGTCTCACATCTAGAAACAAGATTTTATGTCAATTTATCTCTTGATTTTTTTTAGATTAAAGATACCTCTGATACTTTGAATTCACCTGTGTTCCAGACCTCAGCACCTTATAGATGAAGTGTTCATTTGCAAATTTCTGTTTCTTTTTCTGTCATCTGTCTTCATCTCCCCCTTTCCCTCATCCTTCTGCTTTCCGTACTGTTTCCACTTCCCCTTCTTTTTCCTTTTCCCCTCCTCCTTTCTCTTTCCCTTCTCCTTTGCTTTCTTCATTCTTTGCTCATTGAGGGTTCACCATACAGCTCCATACAGGGAGACTTTTTCTTACTAATGCCCGGCCTTAGCTTGGCTTGTTTCCAGCCAGCTTTTCTTAACTTAAATGATCCCACCAACCCTTTGCCTCTGGGCTTTTTTCTTTTCTTACTTCTGTATATCTTGTGTTCACTCTTACTTTGTGGCTGGCTGGGTGGCTGGCTCCTGGTATCCTCCTTTTCTCCTTTTCTTGTGTCTCCTCTTTCTCTTCTTTTCTCCAGCTAAATTTCTCCTCCTATTTATCTCTCTGTCTAGCAGCCCCATCTATCCCTCTTCTGCCTAGCTATTGCTTATTCAGCTTTTTATTAGACCTTTCAGGTGTTTTAGATAGGCAAAGAATCACAGCTTCACAGAATTAAAGAAATACAACATAAAAGAATGCAACACATCTTTGCCTCATTAAACAAATGTTCCACAGCATAAAAGCTTAAATATTAATATATTTAATATTAATATCTTAAATATTCCACAACATCCTTCCCCTTCCCTTCCTCTTCCTTCTCCCCATCTCCTTCCTTCTGGAGACAGTCGCACTATGCAGCCCAGCCTAGCCTCAAATTCCCCGAGGGCTGTGATAACGCCCATGTACCTCATACACAGTTCCTAACTCTTCATAGAAGAAGTCCAAATGCTTTTTCTTTTCTTCTGCTTTCTCTCATCATTAAAGGGATGTTGTTCAAAGCTCAAACATTCTGTATTTTTTGTTAAGATGCAGCTTTGACCCTAGTTCTGCTCTTGTGATAGCCAAACATTGCTCCATGTCCTGGCTTTGTGTCTGTGATTCTGATTGTGTCTGTGAACCATGAGCCATCGTCTTCCATTGTCTCCCTCCCTCACTCTCCCTACCCCCTCCCATCATTTTCCCATCCTTCTGAAAAGCTCCTTATCTGTGTCAGGAATCTGTCTTTATTGCTCGTTTCTTCTGTTTACTTCCAGATTTATTATCTAACTCTCAAGAACAAACAGATTCTAAAGGCCTCCCAGTGCTCCTTGCCTCCTCGTAGGTGGTCACTAAGAGGATGTGAGATCAAATTTTTCATACAATTATCAAATGAATGGACAAAAGATACAAGACATCTGGACACTTCGGAGAGCATTTGTGGCATATGCATTAGAGGAATGGAAATTAATTCCTTTGGTCACTGATACCATGAAACAGATCTTAGATAGGGCCATAAACAGCGGGCAGCCTAACACGGAGCAGTGTGGGGGCCGGACGATCTTGGTTTAGATTAGCAGACCCCATAGAGTTTAAGGTCAAACCCAGTTTTGTTTAACATCTTCATAAATAACCTAGATGACAGATTTTTAAAAAGCCTTTTAATTACATATTTAAGTGACTTCAAGCTGAGAGATGCAAAACAATATAAAGCCAAGAACTAGGAGTGAAGAGGAAAAGCAGGATTTTTTCTTTTTTGCCATTAATCAGGAGAAGCATGATAGGCTAGTAAAAGAACACTTCAAGTCATATTACTAAAAGGGGAAAAATTAAAACGCGAGTAAAGAAAGAACAACGCTAAAAGAGGTCATGAAAGCACAGATACCCAAAGAGTCATTGTTACGGAGAGTTCTCTCTGCTTCTCTGTGAGGTAGGACCCCGGGCACCAAGCTTTACTCCCACCCCCTGTTATGGGAGTGAGGGAGGAGTAACAGCTCAGTGAAGGACTGCATGAGTTCTCTCCCGGACACATGTAAATCACACATTTCAACACCAGCATAACTCAGAGTCATTAATAATTTTACACTTGTCATGAAATGCTATACACAATTTCTTGCTTTTTTCTACTTAGCCTTTATTATTTTAATCTTAAAATGAACACATATTAAAGACCGATGAGGCTAATGTGTGCATGGTTAGAGTCAGAGAGCCACCATCACACTCCTGTACTTGGTGTGTGTGTGCGTGTGTATGTGTGTACTCATTCACTTACCTTAATTCAGGGATCTCTTCCTGAGCCTGGAACTCATCAATTCATCTAGGCTGGCTGGCCAGTGAGCCCCAAGGATCTTCCTGGCTCCATCCCCCAAGCACGGGCATGGCAGGCATGACCTGTGGCTGAGCTCAGCACCTACACACGCGTACTGGAGAGCCCAGCTCAGGTTCTCACGTATGTATGGTATGCACTTTACTGACTAAGCCATAGCCCCAGCCCTGACAAACACTATAGACTCACATGATCCAATTCCAAGCCTCAAGCAATCACTTGTTTTTGTTATTACAGTTCCACTTTTTTGAGGACATGTCACATAAATGGGATCAAGCATCATATAACTTACAGAAGGGTTGTTTTATAATCCTAAATTATAAATAACCCTCATTACATAAAACCATAATTACTTTTTAAAATCTGTGCACTAATGGAGGGCCCAGGAAGGGGAAATAGTTAAGATCTCCTGGGTAAACTGGGGCAGAGGTAGAAAGGTGGGGATGGAGGATGGGAACATGAGGGGTTGAGATGGCCGAGTTGGGGGAGGGACAGAGAGGGAGAGCAATGAAAGAGATATTTTGATAGAGGGGGCCATTATGGGGTTTGGGGGAAACCTGGTGCCAGGGAAACTCCCAGGAATCCCCAAGGATAACCCCAGCTAAGACTGACCTGACCTTCCCTATAATCAGATTAGTGACTACCCTATGTGTCACCTAGAATCTACATCTAGTAACTGATGGAAGCAGAAGCAGCAATCCACAGCCAAGCACTGGGCTGAGCTCCTGGAGTTAATGTGAAGAAAGGGAGGAGGTATCATATGAGCAAGGGGGGTCAAGATCATGATGGGGAAATCCATGGACACAGCTGACCCAAGCTAGGCGGAGCTCACAGACTCTGGACTAACAGCTGGGGAACCTAAATGGTATCCAACTAGGCCCTCTGAATGTGGTTGACAGTTATGTGGCTTGATCTGCTGGGGGTGCCCCTGGCAGTGGGACCAGGACTTACCACAGGTGCCCGAATTGACTTTTTGGAGCCCATTTCTTATACCTTGCTCAGTCTTGATGCAGGGGAAGGGTTTGTTCCTGCCTCAACGTGGCATGCCAGACTTTGTTGACTCCCCAAGGGAGGTCTTACCCTTCCTGAGGAGTGGGTGGGAGCGTAATGGGGGGGGGTTAGGAGGAGGAACTAGAGTTGATACATAAAACGAAAAAAAAATTAAATAGAAAAAAAACACTGTGCAATATCATATGAACATGTGCATCTGCTATACCAAATTTCTAGAACGTTTTCATCTTATAAACTGAAGCTCTCTGTCTACTGAACAATTTCCTTGCTACCTACAGTTCCTGGCAACCACTATTCAAATTTTTGTTTTTAAGAGTTTCATTCTCTACATAGACAATAAATAGACTAATGCAGTACTGATCTTTTTGTGTCTAACCTACTTAGTTTAATAAAGTGTTTTGAAGGTTCATCTGCACACTAACCTCTAATGGATTTCCCGGTCTATGGTGTAATAATATCCTATTGTATTTCATATTTTCTTTATTCATTCATCTCTTGAGAGACATTTAGGTGGCTTCTAGCCCTTGGCTATTGTGAATAACGCTTCAGTGAGCTATTCAGGGTGTGTAAATATCTCCGAGATCTTATTTTCAATTCTTTTTGATACATGCCTGGAATGGAATGGTTTAATTATGTGGTAATTCTCCTTTGAATTTTTTTGAGGAACCTCTGTAAAGGATGGAACTATTTGACATGTCTACCAACAGCGTACTTGAGTTCAAATTCTCCACTTCTTCACCAGCATCTGGTTTCTTTTGACTCATCTTTCTTCCTTCCTTCCTTCCTTCCTTCCTTCCTTCCTTCCTTCCTTCCTTCCTTCCTTATTCCTCCTCCTCTTTCTCCTCCTCCTCCTTCTCCTCCTCCACTTCTTCTAACAATGACCACCCTAATGGGTATAAGGTTTCATTTTTATTTCCTGGTTATTAGTATCTAAGTCCATTTTGTGCTGCTGTTACAATAGGTTATTTATAAAGAAGAGAAACCTATGTCTTACAGTTGTGTGAGCTGGAAATCCATCACCTAAGTCTGGAAGGCTTGCTGTTTGTTGTGGCCTCATTCTCTACTTCCCAAGTGGCGACTTGAATGCTGAGTGCCCCAGAGTGGAGGAACACTGTGTCATCTCTTGGCGGAGGTGGATGGTAAGAGGGGACCAAGTCTCTCCATCAAGCCCTTTTGTGTGTATTTCTGAGCACACGTGCATGGGAGCATGTGCACCAGGCTGGCTGGCCAGAAAGACCCAGGAACCCAGTTCTGTCTGCTTTCCCATTACCGGAATTACAAACATTTTCCACTTCACGTGGCATTGTACATTTGGTGCCGGGAATCCAACTCAGTCTTCATCCTTTCACGACAACCTTTTACCTATTGAGCTATTCCCCCACCCCCATGAAGTTCTTTTTAAAGGACAGCTTAGTCTCATTGACAAAGGGAGTCTTCATGGCTCAGTCACCTTGTAAAGGCCTTGCTTAATATTGTCAAATTGGCAATAGCTAATTTTAGTTCACACTAACACAGAACAGGGAGCAAGCTCAACAGAAAGAGGAGCAGCTTCGGAGGTGAGCAGCTTGGTGTCATGAAATGCTAGAGAAGAAAGTGTTTGGGGAAGGAGGGAACCACCCACCTCCATGGTTAATCAAATGATGTGGATAGGAGGAGCAAGAGGAAGTAAAAGAAATAATCTCAGGCCCATAGGGTGCATACCTTATTTCCAGTACCTGGGAGGCAGAAGCAGTCAGATCTCTGAGTTCGAAGCCAGCCTGGTCTACAGAGTGAGTTTCAGGGCAGACAGAGCTACACAGAGCAACCCTGTCTTGAAAATCAATCAATCAATCAATCAATCAATCAATCTCAGGCTTTGGTGGCAATTTGAGTAATTTGTAAGAAATGTCATCTGAGGACCAAGAGGATGGGAAGGGGAAGAGAAATGGGCGGACTGAAGAGCTTAGCTGTGGAAATGTGTACTGGAAATAGGAGATCTGCAGGGAGCTGAGGAGTCTAAAAAGGTTGCAGATGTCTCCAGGAAGCTACGGCTTCTCTTTTATAAATAGGAGGAGTGAAGAGACAAGAAGAGGAGCAGCGATTTTGCTAGAAACATCTGCACCCTCCCTGAACAGTGAAACCCACTCTGCAGACCCCGTATCCTCGGCCCTTCAGGCTTAACTGTAGTGTTCAGGAACCACTCCCCATGCTCTCCCTTCAGCACTTTTCCCAGAAAGGAGGTTTGGTCTGTGTCTTCCTGAGTTCTTCACATACTGCAGATGCTGCTTCTTCTGCCTTGCTCTGCCTTGTGGCCGGTTCTTGGATGTCCCACCACTCTCAGTGTGTTCTTGGTCTTTCCTAACTTGCTGCATGGCAGATGAAAAGGCGGATGCTTGTTTTGCTCCATTTCCTTTAAGGTCATCAGTTCACTCTTGCTGAAAGACTGTAGGCCTCTCTGCTACACAAGAGTTTCAGTCGGCTATGTACCCTTGTCTTTGTTCCAGCATAGCTTGTGGACTGCCATCTTCTACAGACCCAAGTCTTTCTTCGTTCTCTTCCTTCTTGGTCTTCCATCTTGTGGCAGTTTTTCTCTATGGCTCACGAATTTGCCCCATGGGGTGGTATATGTTCTTCATTCAATCTAAAATTGATGCCATGTTCAACAGCAGCAATTTATCTTGTTTTCAATCGATCTATTGAGTTTGAGGATTCATGATCAAGTCCTATTCTTTCTGAAAGCCACATTTTTCAACATCTATTACATTATTACTTAAATTCTTCTTTTTTCCCAGATGACACCTCAGAACTTTGTTAAACAAGTTCTCTATCCCTGAGTCGCATCCTCAGCCCTATCCCAACCCCTACTTTTTTTTTTTTTTTATAATTTTTGTTTTGTTTAGATGATGCCTTGCTCTCTCTCTCCCTCTCTCTTTCCTAGGCCTGACTTAAACTTACTTTGCAGCTCAGACTGTCCTTGAGCTTGTGGCAATCCTCCTGCCTCCGAGTGCTGGAATTATAGACATGCTCCACCAGGCCCCACTCTAAAATTCTCCCCTAGTCCTTCAAGGAAGTCTGCTTCTCACTGCCAACTGCACTGGTTTTAGGAGAACATGCTTCCTTCAAGCTAAACGTGTCTCCCTGAAGAGACGCCTTCTCGACTGATTCTTATCTTTCAGTATAAAAATCCCAGAATAGGCCAAGAAGTTACAGCAGAGGAGTCTTCTTAGGACAATTGATGCTCTTCACTGGGAAAACAATGGAATGCACCCCTGGTCCCCCATAAAGACTTTCACCAATGCTGAGCCTCACTTCAACACTTATAGTCTGGACCCAAGCTTCTGTTCCAGAGCTGCAGAGGGATTTGGATGTCCCCCGGGCTTCAGTAAAAGAACCAGTTATCAAGTGGCTCTGAAATCAAAAGGAAACAGAGAAAAGAGTTTGAACTCAAGATACCCTTCAATTTGATTTGATTTTAAATCTTTAATTCTTGCCACCGCCCTAGTACACAAACACAGAATGTTATCATTATCTTTACTGCACTGTGACATAAAGTTATAATAGCAATGATTGTTGATCTAACTAGTAAACATATATAATTTGCAATGTTTTGTGGAAATTGAAATAGGGTTTCATGATATAGTCCATATTGGCCTCCAGCTCAGAATCCTCCTGCCTCAGCCTCCCAAGTGCTGGGATTACAGTCATTGACTACCAAACCCAGCTCTAAACAAACTAATAATTTGAACTGTGTAATTATTTGAATAACCATAATGAAAACAAATTATTGATTTAAATAAGTGGAATCTTAAATTATTTTTGTTGAATCAAAAAAATGAAAACACTTAATACCTATACCACCAAATACCACATATATTGTCAATGCTCTGTTAGAGATTAAAGCCTATTCATAACCCAGGGCAGGGTTTGTGGTTTAAAGTTACCACATAAAAGCCCATCTATATTGGTTTCTCAATAATTTTTATCTAAATTTATCAAAGTTCATCAACAAGCTAATGCGGAAAGTAGAAATTTAACAGAGTCACAAACTTCAACATGAGGACATGAGGGAAAGTTGCAAAGATGTTGAGTTACCTATCCTAAACTCTGTTAATTGCAAAAGGTTTAATCATTCTAATTCAGTTCAGTTAATGTCTCTAAATAAATTATACGTTAACAAAATGTTTGTCAGGGCAAACCTTGATCCAGGCTTGTTTCCATGTGAGGCAAACAGTGGCCACTGGCCAAGGACAGTGCAAGCTCTCCAGCTGAAATCTGAGCCGGCTCCTGGGAGATCAGAGAAGCCTAAACAAACACCTGGGCCCTTCAAGCCACTTGCTATATCCAGTTTTTAGAACAGTATTCTCTTGATGTCTTTATAAAACCAAAATACACTGCATGCTTCTGCACAGGAGAGGCAGAATTCTCAGGTTGCCACTCCAGTTTGGTTTTGATCAGCAATGATGCTTTCTTTAAAATAAATTAATAGATAGATAGATAGATAGATAGATAGATAGATAGATAGATAGACAGACAGGTAGATGATTGTTGTCCTCTACAATTTTGCATTTGCATGATCTCACCTCTTTTGTGTTATTTTTCCCATTCTACATTTCAGACTTTCATTGTATTTGTAAAGGTATTTATTTACTTTGTATGGGTCAGTGGCAAATCTGTGAATAGGCAAAACCATCTGCTACAGTAGTACTTGATGTACTTAAATAACCATCAATCAAAGATGAAAAATGGATGCACCATCACAGCCAGACGCTGGCAGCCCCACGGTGACCGCAGAACAGGGGCTGCAGGTAGGTACATAGTTTGGTTAGTGAAGTACTCTGTGAAATGAATACAAGTAGTGGATGGATGCATCTTTCCAGTTGACCCCCAGACAAATAACTTTAAACTCTCCATTACATTTAGCCTGCATGAATGGCTGCTGAGTCACCCAAGTTTGTATGTTGCTAGAATTTTCCAGAAGAAAGACTCCCTCAGCAGTATTACTGAAACATGCGTCAGCTTTCAAATGCAGCCAAGACTTTAAGGGGCTCTTAGGTGACTTGGGATAACTAGGTGGTATAGGGCCCGGGTCTATCCTTGTTCCTGGGGTTCATCTTGAGGACAGTTTCTGGTCAGCTAACAAAGCATTCTGTTTGTTCCTGTGCTCCCCCTGCCCCGCCTGGTGATTAGTTGTAGGGCATTGTTGACTCCATCGTTGGTATGGTAATTTCCCACCTGCCTGGGCGGAAATGCTTGGGCAGCAGCTAGGTCCGTAGGATTTCCCCAAGGTTGAATAAATGGCCTTCGGCTGATCTCCTTCGAATGACCCAGGTCTCTTTGTGTGTTCTTTCAATCTCCAGGCTTGCGTAGGGTACAGTGGCTCACGAACTGTACGGAGGGTGTAACACAGAATTGGGTGTTACAGGGTGGCACCTGAAACTATCAACCAAAAGTTTTTCCACACACACGGTCATGCTTGTGTGTGAGCGTAAAGAGTGAGTTAGCTGATAATGGCACCCAGGGCGTTGCACACTGTAGGTAAGCACTGAACTACACCCCCAACCCTGTTTTAAGGTAATCTCACCAAGTTGCTCAAGCCAGCATTGAACTCTCTCAGCAGCCCAATCAGGCTTGTGCCATCAGGGCTATCTTGTCTTAATTTGTGCTGTGTGACAAAAAGTCAAATTGCATAAAAATAATTTCCATAGTAGTACAGCAGAGTGTTAACTAAGTAGACTAGTGAACAAACGTGATGTATCGCCTTAGTTCGCTGGTTCTCCTGTAAGTGCACTAAAGCGTTCATGAAAGAAAATAGAAAGCAAATATTTTAAATGAATAAAATTAAAATTCTGGGTTTAGTATTATGACCTTAACACATTTATCTGGCCAACCAAACCATGCTTCACAAAACAAGGTGGACAGCTCCTGACGACTGATACCACAAATAGTCTCTCTCTCTCTCTCTCTCTCTCTCTCTCTCTCTCTCTCTCTCTCACACACACACACACACACACACACACAGTGAGTATTTTATTCATTATTCCTTTCAATTTAGGTGTATTATATGCCCACCTAAGATTATATATGTAACTATATATAATACATATATAATAACTACAGCTCTAAAGACATTTCACATAAATCTACAGCCAGGCAACTGCTAACTGCTGCAAGTCAAACTATGGGATGAGACTAGCTACAAGGACTCTTTGCTACCCCTGTCTGGTCAGTACTAGTCTCTCAAAGATAACTGCTTTTCTTGCCTTTATCAAACAGATACATTTTCCAAGTGTTTCACATTTATTTAAATATTATAGAAGCATTAAAACAGTACATACTTTTTCAATTTGCTTAATATTATTATATATGTGCCATTTACCCATTATTTAATGTCAGAGACCAGCTTCGACAACTGTATCACTTACCAAGGTAGGGGCGTGGGAGTAGAAAAATAAGAGAACAAAGATGCAAGTAAAAATAACAAAACAAAAACATAGGATAGTACCAGGAGGGAGTTTCAGTGAGTACTGAAGTTTACTTTTGTTTAATTTCCATTTTCTTAAAATACCCTGACCCCCAAAGGTAGGAGTAATATTTTTTTAAAAAATCTGCATTAACATGATACAAAGAGATGAACTGACCAGTTGAAGATTGTGGGGTACATTCTTAGTTAAACATTCTGTTGCTAGAACAAGACTAGTAACGTTCATACCCTAGACCAAAACATTCTATAGGTAAACCACCCCCTGGATGGAATCCATTGTTTTCTCCCAAAAGGAATAGGAACTTAGTGGGATCCTGATGTGGGATTTCCCTCTGTATGCTGTGAATACCATTAGTTGATAAAGAAACTGTCTTAGGCCTGCACAGGGCAGAATATAGGTAGGTGGGGGAAACTAAACTGAATGCTGGGAGAAAGAAGGCAGAATCAGAGAGAAGCCACGGAGACAGATGCTGAAACTTTACCTGGTAAACCACAGCCTTGTGGTGATACACAGATGAATAGAAACGGGTTAAATTAAGATGTAAGAGTTAGTCAATAAGAAGCTAAAACTAATGGACCAAGCAGTGATTTAATTGACATAGTTTCTGTGTGGTTATTTTGGGTCTGAGTGGCCAGAACCACCAAGCGGTGTTCTTACAACAGGGTCCTTAGACTTTTATTTGAGGTAGAAACAGATGTACTTCTCAGTAACTGAAATACAAGGTCTGGATATTAGCCACACCTGTTGACAATAACCTTGAGAGAGCAGAACTCTCTGATCTAAATCAAGGTGGAACTTTGAGGTAGAAACCGACAATAACCCTGAAGGAACCGAAGTAAGTTCCAACTCTCTGACCTTTAGATAAGGTGGAAATAGGCTCACATTTTTGGGCCTCCATAATATACCAATGATTTACTTTTCACTGCTACATAGAATTTTATGATAAAATGAATATGACTATCTAAAATACTGTTGATAAACATATGACAGTTTGTAGCTTCACACTGACAGGATCATGATTGCTATGTCGGTTCTTGAACATGGTTTTTTAATAAACATATGTACTCATCCTTTAAGCATGTAATAAGGAAATCCATTTTTCTCTTTAAAAAGAAATTATTTTATTTTTTGAGAATTTCATGTGTAAGTACGGTATTTGTATCATTTTCTCCCATCCCTCTTCCCACTCCAACTCATCCCATGTTCTCCCCACCTCTTAAATGCATGACCTCTTCTTTTTAAATTATTGTTATGCATACATACGTGGGTGCAATATATGTATGCAACATATGTGTTTCATACACACGTGTACACATGTTATATATAATATAGAATTATGTGTATATAACATAACATACACACAAAATATCCATGTATTTATTTAAATAATATATTTAATGTATAGCCCATATCAAATTTATAATATATTTATATGTATAATGACATTCATAATATTAACATAATATATAATTAAATATTATATAATGTAATATTATATATTATATACTAAAATAAATACATAAACTTATATATAAATAACATAATATAATATATATTTGCCTTCTGGGTCCATTTAGTATTGTTTGTATGTATGCACGTTTAGTGATGACCACTTGGGCCTGGATAACTTTTTCTTTCGTACAGATAATATTTTTTCCCTCTAAAGTCATGGAAAGACTCTCCTATATTTTCTAATAGACTTGTATTACTTTTTGCCTTTTGTTTTAAGATCCATCTGAATTAATTTTTGTAACCTGTGTGACATGCAGGTCGAGCTTCTCTTCTCCTTTTCCCAAGTGTATGTCTGCTTGGTCAAGCAGTATTTATTGGAGGAAACCACTCTTTCCCCTGCTGAGTTGTAGCATCAGCTGTCATAGATGGGGTAATCATAGTAACACCTTCTTTTCCTGGGGATCTTTGCGTTTCATACAGCCAACCATTTGTAAATAATCACTAATTAATGATGTAATCTAAATTGGTAACTATTGACATCTGGGAGCCAGGAATCTTCCAGCTTAGTTCTTGAAGATTGCCTTGGCCTTTGGGGCTTCTGCATTTCTTTCTTACTTTAATTTGATTTGTACAATGGCAGTAATGGAGTCCAGGGTCCAAAATATACCATTGAACCATATCCCCAGCCCATCTACATAAATTTTAGAACCACCTTGTTCATTTTGATAGGTAGCCTGCCAGAACTGTGATTGGGAGTAAGCTGAATTTAGAGTCTAGGCTAGGCAGAATTAGCATCTTAATATGATACAAACTTCTTTTTATACATAATATTACCTATAATATAATTTCCATTTAATCACTTCTGAAATTCCAGTGTAAATGCCTTGTAATTCTTACATTATATGTGTTCTATTGATCTAATTTTGTGTTATTTTATATGATGTTTTTGAAATCTTTATTTTCTCTTTGTTCTTGTAGAGTTCTTTTTTTTTCTTTTGTATACTGTTGTGGGATTTCAATCCCTTTAGCCAATGATTTTTGGGGGTTACCAGTCCTAAGGCATTCTGTGACGGGGTAGACACGTGTGACAGGGGTGGACACTGTGTGACAGGAGTGGACGCTGTGTGACAGGGGTGGACACCGTGTGACAGGAGTAGACACTGTGTGACAGGAGTGGACGCCGTGTGACAGGGGTGGACGCTGTGTGACATGAGTGGACACTGTGTGACAGGGGTGGACACTGTGTGACAGGAGTGGACACTGTGTGACAGGAGTGGACGCCGTGTGACAGGGGTGGACGCTGTGTGACAGGGGTAAATGTTGTGTGACAGGAGTGGACGCTGTGTGACAGGGGTGGATGCTGTGTGACAGGGGTGGACGCTGTGTGACAGGGGTGGACGCTGTGAGACAGGAGTGGACGCCGTGTGAAAGGGGTGGACACTGTGTGACAGGGGTGGATGCTGTGTGACAGGGGTGGACGCTGTGTGTCAGGGGTGGACGCCGTGTGACAGGGGTGGACACTGTGTGACAGGGGTGGATGCTGTGTGACAGGGGTGGACGCTGTGTGACAGGAGTGGACACGTGTGACAGGGGTGGACGCCGTGTGACAGGGGTGGACACCGTGTGACAGGGGTGGATGCTGTGTGACAGGGGTGGACGCTGTGTGACAGGGGTGGACGCCGTGTGACAGGGGTGGACGCCGTGTGACAGGGGTGGACGCCGTGTGACAGGGGTGGACGCCGTGTGACAGGGGTGGACACCGTGTGACAGGGGTGGACACGTGTGACAGGGGTGGACGCTGTGTGACAGGGGTGGACACTGTGTGACAGCGGTGGATGCTGTGTGACAGGGGTGGACGCTGTGACAGGAGTGGACACGTGTGACAGGATTGGACGCCGTGTGACAGGGGTGGACACTGTGTGACAGGGGTGGATGCTGTGTGACAGGGGTGGACGCTGTGTGACAGGGGTGGACACTGTGTGACAGGGGTGGAGCTTTGTGACAGGGGTGGACACTGTGTGACAGGGGTGGACGCTGTGTGACAGGAGAGGACACGTGTGACAGGAGTGGACGCTGTGTGACAGGGGTGGACACTGTGTGACCGGAGTGGACACGTGTGACAGGAGTGGACGCCGTGTGACAGGGGTGGACACAGTGTGACAGGGGTGGACACGTGTGACAGGGGTGGACGCTGTGTGACAGGGGTGGACACTGTGTGACAGTGGTGGACACGTGTGACAGGGGTGGACACTGTGTGACAGGGGTGGATGCCGTGTGACAGGGGTGGACGCCGTGTGACAGGGGTGGACGCCGTGTGACAGGGGTGGACGCCGTGTGACAGGGGTGGACGCCGTGTGACAGGAGTGGACGCTGTGTGACAGGGGTGGACGCTGTGTGACAGGGGTGGACGCTGTGTGACAGGAGTGGACGCTGTGTGACAGGGGTGGACACGTGTGACAGGGGTGGACGCTGTGTGACAGGGGTGGACACGTGTGACAGGGGTGGACACTGTGTGACAGTGGTGGACACGTGTGACAGGGGTGGACGCCGTGTGACAGGAGTGGACGCCGTGTGACAGGGGTGGACGCCGTGTGACAGGGGTGGACGCTGTGTGACAGGAGTGGACGCTGTGTGACAGGAGTGGACGCTGTGTGACAGGGGTGGACGCTGTGTGACAGGAGTGGACGCTGTGTGACGGGGGTGGACACGTGTGACAGGGGTGGACGCTGTGTGACAGGGGTGGACGCGTGTGACAGGGGTGGACTCTCTGTGACAGGGGTGGACGCTGTGTGTCAGGGGTGGACGCCGTGTGACAGGGGTGGACACTGTGTGACAGGGGTGGATGCTGTGTGACAGGGGTGGACGCTGTGTGACAGGAGTGGACACGTGTGACAGGGGTGGACGCCGTGTGACAGGGGTGGACACTGTGTGACAGGGGTGGATGCTGTGTGACAGGGGTGGACGCTGTGTGACAGGGGTGGACACTGTGTGACAGGGGTGGATGCTGTGTGACAGGGGTGGACGCCGTGTGACAGGGGTGGACACCGTGTGACAGGGGTGGACGCCGTGTGACAGGGGTGGACGCCGTGTGACAGGGGTGGACGCCGTGTGACAGGGGTGGACGCCGTGTGACAGGGGTGGACACCGTGTGACAGGGGTGGACACGTGTTACAGGGGTGGACGCTGTGTGACAGGGGTGGACACTGTGTGACAGCGGTGGATGCTGTGTGACAGGGGTGGACGCTGTGACAGGAGTGGACACGTGTGACAGGATTGGACGCCGTGTGACAGGGGTGGACACTGTGTGACAGGGGTGGATGCTGTGTGACAGGGGTGGACGCTGTGTGACAGGGGTGGACACTGTGTGACAGGGGTGGAGCTTTGTGACAGGGGTGGACACTGTGTGACAGGGGTGGACGCTGTGTGACAGGAGAGGACGCGTGTGACAGGAGTGGACGCTGTGTGACAGGGGTGGACACTGTGTGACCGGACTGGACACGTGTGACAGGAGTGGACGCCGTGTGACAGGGGTGGACACCGTGTGACAGGGGTGGACACGTGTGACAGGGGTGGACGCTGTGTGACAGGGGTGGACACTGTGTGACAGTGGTGGACACGTGTGACAGGGGTGGACGCTGTGTGACAGGGGTGGACGCTGTGTGACAGGAGTGGACGCTGTGTGACAGGGGTGGACACGTGTGACAGGGGTGGACGCTGTGTGACAGGGGTGGACACGTGTGACAGGGGTGGACACTGTGTGACAGGAGTGGACACGTGTGACAGGAGTGGACGCCGTGTGACAGGGGTGGACACCGTGTGACAGGGGTGGACACGTGTGACAGGGGTGGACGCTGTGTGACAGGGGTGGACGCTGTGTGACAGGGGTGGACACGTGTGACAGGGGTGGACGCCGTGTGACAGGAGTGGACGCCGTGTGACAGGGGTGGACGCCGTGTGACAGGGGTGGACGCCGTGTGACAGGAGTGGACGCTGTGTGACAGGAGTGGACGCTGTGTGACAGGGGTGGACGCTGTGTGACAGGAGTGGACGCTGTGTGACGGGGGTGGACACGTGTGACAGGGGTGGACGCTGTGTGACAGGGGTGGACACGTGTGACAGGGGTGGACTCTCTGTGACAGGGGTGGACGCTGTGTGTCAGGGGTGGACGCCGTGTGACAGGGGTGGACACTGTGTGACAGGGGTGGATGCTGTGTGACAGGGGTGGACGCTGTGTGACAGGAGTGGACACGTGTGACAGGGGTGGACGCCGTGTGACAGGGGTGGACACTGTGTGACAGGGGTGGATGCTTTGTGACAGGGGTGGACGCTGTGTGACAGGGGTGGACACTGTGTGACAGGGGTGGACGCCGTGTGACAGGGGTGGACGCCGTGTGACAGGGGTGGACGCCGTGTGACAGGGGTGGACGCCGTGTGACAGGGGTGGACGCCGTGTGACAGGGGTGGACACCGTGTGACAGGGGTGGACACGTGTTACAGGGGTGGACGCTGTGTGACAGGGGTGGACACTGTGTGACAGCGGTGGATGCTGTGTGACAGGGGTGGACGCTGTGACAGGAGTGGACACGTGTGACAGGATTGGACGCCGTGTGACAGGGGTGGACACTGTGTGACAGGGGTGGATGCTGTGTGACAGGGGTGGACGCTGTGTGACAGGGGTGGACACTGTGTGACAGGGGTGGAGCTTTGTGACAGGGGTGGACACTGTGTGACAGGGGTGGACGCTGTGTGACAGGAGAGGACGCGTGTGACAGGAGTGGACGCTGTGTGACAGGGGTGGACACTGTGTGACCGGAGTGGACACGTGTGACAGGAGTGGACGCCGTGTGACAGGGGTGGACACCGTGTGACAGGGGTGGACACGTGTGACAGGGGTGGACGCTGTGTGACAGGGGTGGACACTGTGTGACCGGAGTGGACACGTGTGACAGGAGTGGACGCCGTGTGACAGGGGTGGACACCGTGTGACAGGAGTGGACGCCGTGTGACAGGGGTGGACACCGTGTGACAGGAGTGAACGCCGTGTGACAGGGGTGGACGCCGTGTGACAGGGGTGGACGCCGTGTGACAGGGGTGGACGCTGTGTGACAGGGGTGGACGCCGTGTGACAGGGGTGGACGCTGTGTGACAGGAGTGGACGCTGTGTGACAGGAGTGGACGCTGTGTGACAGGGGTGGACGCTGTGTGACAGGAGTGGACGCTGTGTGACGGGGGTGGACACGTGTGACAGGGGTGGACGCTGTGTGACAGGGGTGGACACGTGTGACAGGGGTGGACTCTCTGTGACAGGGGTGGACGCCGTGTGTCAGGGGTGGACGCCGTGTGACAGGGGTGGACACTGTGTGACAGGGGTGGATGCTGTGTGACAGGGGTGGACGCTGTGTGACAGGAGTGGACACGTGTGACAGGGGTGGACGCCGTGTGACAGGGGTGGACGCTGTGTGACAGGGGTGGATGCTGTGTCACAGGGTGGACGCTGTGTGACAGGGGTGGACACTGTGTGACAGGGGTGGACGCCGTGTGACAGGGGTGGACGCCGTGTGACAGGGGTGGACGCCGTGTGACAGGGGTGGACGCCGTGTGACAGGGGTGGACGCCGTGTGACAGGGGTGGACACCGTGTGACAGGGGTGGACACGTGTGACAGGGGTGGACGCTGTGTGACAGGGGTGGACACTGTGTGACAGCGGTGGATGCTGTGTGACAGGGGTGGACGCTGTGACAGGAGTGGACACGTGTGACAGGATTGGACGCCGTGTGACAGGGGTGGACACTGTGTGACAGGGGTGGATGCTGTGTGACAGGGGTGGACGCTGTGTGACAGGGGTGGACACTGTGTGACAGGGGTGGAGCTTTGTGACAGGCGTGGACACTGTGTGACAGGGGTGGACGCTGTGTGACAGGAGAGGACGCGTGTGACAGGAGTGGACGCTGTGTGACAGGGGTGGACACTGTGTGACCGGAGTGGACACGTGTGACAGGAGTGGACGCCGTGTGACAGGGGTGGACACCGTGTGACAGGGGTGGACACGTGTGACAGGGGTGGACGCTGTGTGACAGGGGTGGACACTGTGTGACCGGAGTGGACACGTGTGACAGGAGTGGACGCCGTGTGACAGGGGTGGACACCGTGTGACAGGAGTGGACGCCGTGTGACAGGGGTGGACGCCGTGTGACAGGAGTGGACACCGTGTGACAGGAGTGAACGCCGTGTGACAGGGGTGGACGCCGTGTGACAGGGGTGGACACCGTGTGACAGGGGTGGACGCTGTGTGACAGGGGTGGACACGTGTGACAGGGGTGGACACCGTGTGACAGGAGTGGACGCCGTGTGACAGGGGTGGACGCCGTGTGACAGGAGTGGACGCCGTGTGACAGGAGTGGACGCCGTGTGACAGGGGTGGACGCCGTGTGACAGGGGTGGACACCGTGTGACATGAGTGGACACTGTGTGACAGGGGTGGACACCGTGTGACAAGGGTGGACACCGTGTGACAGGGGTGGACACCGTGTGACAGGAGTGGACACGTGTGACAGGAGTGGACACTGTGTGACAGGGGTGG
The DNA here is from genome assembly GCF_037038515.1 of Microtus pennsylvanicus. Classification (NCBI taxonomy): domain Eukaryota; kingdom Metazoa; phylum Chordata; class Mammalia; order Rodentia; family Cricetidae; genus Microtus; species Microtus pennsylvanicus. The sequence goes on from NC_134582.1 coordinate 135,915,341, forward strand.
ACACCGTGTGACAGGAGTGGACACTGTGTGACAGGGGTGGACACTGTGTGACAGGAGTGGACACGTGTGACAGGAGTGGACACCGTGTGACAGGAGTGGACACAAGTGACAGGGGTGGACACGTGTGACAGGAGTGGACACCGTGTGACAGGGGTGGACGCCGTGTGACAGGGGTGGACGCCGTGTGGCAGGGGTGGACGCCGTTTGACTGGGGTGGACACGTGTGACAGGGGTGGACGCCGTGTGACAGAGGTGGACACGTGTTACAGGTGTGGACACTGTGTGACAGGAGTGGACACTGTGTGACATGGGTGGACACGTGTGACAGGGGTGGACACTGTGTGACAGGAGTTGACGCTGTGTGACAGGGGTGGACGCTGTGTGACAGGAGTGGACACTGTGTGACAGGAGTGGACGCTGTGTGACAGGAGTGGACGCTTTGTGACAGGAGTGGACGCCGTGTGACAGGGGTGGACACGTGTGACAGGAGTGGACGCCGTGTGACAGGGGTGGACACGTGTGACAGGGGTGGACGCTGTGTTTCAGGGGTGGACACTGTGTGACAGGGGTTGACACGTGTGACAGGAGTGGACGCCGTGTGACAGGGGTGGACGCCGTTTGACAGGGCTGGACGCCGTGTGACAGGGGTGGACGCCGTGTGACAGGGGTGGACGCCGTGTGACAGGGGTGGACGCCGTGTGACAGGAGTGGATGCCGTGTGACAGGGTGGACGCCGTGTGACGGGGTGGACGCCGTGTGACAGGGGTGGACGCCGTGTGACAGGGGTGGACGCCGTGTGACAGGGGTGGACACGTGTGACAGGAGTGGACACGTGTGACAGGGGTGGACACGTGTGACAGTAGTGGACGCCGTGTGACAGGAGTGGACGCTGTGTGACAGGGGTGGACGCTGTGTGACTGGAGTGGACGCTGTGTGACAGGAGTGGACGCTGTGTGACAGGGGTGGACGCTGTGTGACAGGGGTGGACGCTGTGTGACAGGGGTGGACACTGTGTGACAGGGGTGGACACTGTGTGACAGGGGTGGACGCCGTGTGACAGGGGTGGACACGCGTGACAGGAGTGGACGCTGTGTGACAGGAGTGGACGCTGTGTGATTGGGCTGGACGCCGTGTGACAGGAGTGGACACTGTGTGACGTGCTGGCACAGACAGCGGTGGTCAAGGCAGGAGTCCGGATTCTGCAGGATGCTCTAACAAGGATCCAGGAGGAGTGTGCAGCCTCTATACTTTACTGTTTTTGACTCTGTTAGTGTTCCACATGGTAAAGGCAGACAAGGCAAGGAGAGGGAAAGATTTGGCAATTCCAAAACCAAACAAAATTGATATAATAAAGAAATATAACCAACATTTGATTTTTCTGTAAAAAAAAATTAAAATAAAATCACATAGTTATCGGGGACCTTTGAGTTCCAGCCTCAGTGTCCTTTTCAAGAACACTCACAGCAAGAGTGGGACTTAGATCTGAGGGTGAAATGAACTCTCCACTACGTACTTTTCTGCATCAGTTTCTTTATTCTTCTCCATCTGTTCTTCTTCTGTTCTGTAAAGTTCCCAGATTATACACACACACACAAACACAGGCAATTCTCTGAGCTTGGACGTCCCTTTATCTTGGAAGGTCACAAATGTGATCTGTATGAAAGACTCCTTTCCTGACTGCATGCCCTGCCAAAGGTAAGGGAGGTGGCTTCTAATGTGTCTGACGGAACAAAACGGAGATTAGTCTGTGTGAAGTAGGGTTATTGACTGCATGACTAAATTTCCCACTGGAAGTCCCACAGAGTGGAGGAGATGACCCAATATCCCAGTGCATGTGAAAGAGTTGTGCCCAGTAATCCACCCTCTGCTGAATCTTGCACCAAGGGAGAGTGCTTATGGCTTCACAAGAGAGCCACCGTGAGAATCAGCCGATATGCAAAAGGTGGCGGTCCCAACGCCTTGCAAACTGGGTTTCTCTCCATCAGAACGCGTTTGTTCTGGTGGGTCAGCCTTCTGCTGTACCAGCTGAGATGTCACTGCACGGTTCCTGCAGACCGCAGAACATAGTCAGCGGATGAAAGGCATTGCTGTTGACTGTTTTTACTCTTTTGGCTCTTAGGTTCTTTGGGGGCCTGCCACCCAGCTCCCAAATAAATCCATTTGAGGAAAGGCGGGGCTTATTCTGGACCATTGTTTGAGAGAATAGTCTATTGTGGCAGGGAAGGCTTGATGGCAGGAACAGGAAGTCGACCTCCTTCACGGTCAGGAAGAGGGGAAGATGAATGTTGAGGCCACACTTACTTCTCCTGTTTCATCTAGTCCAGGATCCTCGCCAGTTGGAAGGCACTGCCTACATTAAGGGTGGGTCTTCCCACCGCAAACAGCTTTGGAAACATGTCAGAGGCACTCAGTCCTTTGTTGCCTAGGTAACTCTAAATCCCACCAAAGTGGCAGGCTTATCTATCACACTGCCTTTCCATTCTTTATTTGCTTGGTGTGCTCTCTCCTCATCTAAATCTCTCCCCCACACACACAATTAGGAAAGATAGCAAGGCAGGTAAAGGGGCAAGGAGAGTTCTCAAACGTACAGAAAATGAAGAAGAAAGATTACAATTTTTTAAAAAATCAGTATTAGGGATGATGGATGACTAACAAAAAGATATGTAATAATCAATAACTTTTAAAAGATTTATTTACTTTATTTTATATGTTTGGATGTTCTGTTCCTGTATGTATATGTGCCACATGTGTCTGGGGCCTGCGGAGGTCAGAAGCAGGCTTTGGAGCTTGTAGAACTGGAGTTAGGATTGTTACATGTAGAAGGAGCTGCGGGCTGCGTTCCTGCCTCCCGGCTCCTAGCCGCCTGGCTAGCTTATACCCCGAAATAACAACACACAAACTGTATTTATTTAAATACTGCCTGGCCCATTTCTATTAATGTGTGTAGCATCACGAGGTACACTTACCGGGAATATTCTATCCTACGTTTATCCTGGGTCAGAGCTTCATCGCGTCTGCTCTGGAGAGGAGCGGCATGGAGTCTACCTCACTTCCTCTTCCTCCCAGCATTCTGTTCTGTCTACTTTACTCACCTATGTTCTAACCTATCAGGCTAAGCAGTTTCTTTATTAATTAACCAATGACCTTCCTCCATCAGTTACGAACCATCATGTTGGTGCTGGGATTTGAATCAGAGTCCAAAGGAAGAGCAATGACTACTTGATCTGCTTAGTCATCCTCTAGCCCAGTATCTTTTTTACCATAACAAGAAGAGTTAGGAAACTAATTAAAATATTGTATTTGTAGTGGCAGTGTAAAAAAAAAGCAAGTATAGTAATACATTCAAAAAACTTTTTAAAAAAATTCTCTAGAGAAGAGCTCACAGCAGACAATATTCAAAAAAATCTCTGAGTTTAATATCAGTGGTCAACCAACCTCAGATTAAAAAATAAAGCTCAGAAAACAATGATGTCTATACTGAAAGGACACAGGCTTTGTCCCTAGTTGATGGGGATACTTTGGGAGGTTCTGGAAAGTTTGATAGGTGAGACCTAGACAGAAAAAATTAGGTCATTATTGTACTTTTCTAGCTATGGTTCTATGTAATGTTAGGGGTTTTGGTTTGTTTTATTTTGTTTGTTTTTTGTTTTTGAGACAAGGTTTCATTATTGTTAGGATTCTCTGCTCAGTTTCACTCCTCCCATTCCAGACCTGCCCCTCAAAAAGGGTCAGCTTCTCCCCTGGAGCTGATCAAGACCATGCCTACAGGGAACTTAAGACCTGACCCGTAGATTTGCCCTGTGCTCTCTCTCCTGCCTTCCGTACAGTCACCTGGAGGGCTCTGCTCTGCTTTCTCTGTTTATTAAGTCTGGTCAATAATTCAGTCTGATTGGGCTTATTGCATCAGCAGAGGATACCCAATAACTGGAGATCCAATAATACTTATCAATTATGTAGCTCTATCTAGCCTGAAACTGACTATGTAGACCAGACTGGCCTAGAATTCACAGAGGTCTACTTGCCTCTGTCTCCCAAGTGCTGAGGTTAAAGGCATGTGCCACTACACTCTGCTAGGTTTTTGTTTGTTTGTTTGTTTATGAACTGGAGGTTGAATCCAGGCGCTCATGTTTTAAAACAAGCACTCTTCCACCAAACTACATATCCAGCCTCTGTTAGATTTTAGGTTTCATAGAGCTAGGAAACATCATTGTTCTTCAAAACATACAGCAGTGGCTAGCAATAATGCTGATAAATATCTTTGTTTCAATGAATAATACAGCTAACTTGGGTCAATGAATACAGTGACTTGAAGGGACATGTATATTCCCTCCCCCTTTTATTGTACTTTTTAAAATTGCTTGCTTTTTAGCTTAATAAATGGTGTCAGAATTATAAGCCAGTAATTATGATTTTAACTGTGATTATTTGAATTTCACCATAGAAGGAGAAGCAGAAAGGGGACTTTCTGGGAAGAGAAGGTTCAGAAGGAGTTGGAAGGGCATAGAGAATAATGAGGAATGGACATAAAGTGTATTATGTATATAAAATTGTGAAGGAAGAGAGAGAAAATTAGAGACAAAAAGGGAAACGTTACTGCAGATGCTAATGAAATACAGGTAGTTGTAAGGGAGTACTTTGGAAAACTCGAAAATCTAAAAGAAATGGAGAAAAAAACTTAGACATAAATGACTAGACAAACTTAAGTCAAGGAGATGCGAGTAATTTAAATTAGTCCATGGGAATCAATGAGGTGGAAGCAGTAACAAAATGTTTCTCAACATGTTCTTCTTTGAAGTCCACAGAACCCTCTCTAAAACAGACATCTAACCAGTCTTAAGAAGAACAGGAAACTTAAAATAATTCCTTATATTTTATCTAACCCCAATGGAATAAAACCAGAAATCAGCAACAGCAAAAGTCACAGAACAAACACAAACTCATGAAGACTGAACAACACACCATTGGATGGATCGCTGAGAAAATTAAACAATTACTGTAAATTAATGAAAATTAAAGTATACATATGAAAACCTATGAGGAACAAAACCCATATTAAGAGGGAAGGAAGTTCATAGTTTTATTTTGCTACATTAAAAATAAAAACCAGGTGACCTCAAATAGGCAACCTAAGGTACCTCTGAGCCTTGGAAAAGCCAAAAAGAGCCAAGTTCGAAGTCAGTAAATTAGAACAGAAACTAATAAAATGCAGACTAAAAAGTATAAGGCATCAATAAAACAAAGAATTGATTCTTTGAAAAGATAAGCAAAATCTTTAGCCAACTTAACCAAATGAAAGAGAGATAAAGCCAAAATTAACAATGAAAAGGAAGCATTGCAATAGATACCAATGAAATCCATAAAACCATTAAACCATATGAAGATGGAAGTCACAAAATAATCCCACACCAGTTCAGAATTAGGAACAATAAAGGGTTATTTATTTAAGGGAAACTTACAGATCACTGTCCTAGATAACAGTCCTTTGCAGGAACAGGAAGAGTCTAGCCCCAGGAAGCAAGAGAGCAAGGGCAAGCTTGACAGCTATATTTACAGCATAAGAGACCACGCCCAAGTCTTAAATGCTATTGGCTTAAGGAGCAGAAAGTGCTCCCACAGCAAACTAATATTCCACCAATTGAAAAATCTGGCAAAAATGGATGGATTTCTAGATGCACGTGACCTACCAAATCAAGCCACAACTAGATAAACAATTTAAGCAGATATATAATAACAAACAATGAGAATGAAGCAGTAGCTGGATGTAGTGGCATATACTACATCCCAGCACTTGGGAGGCAGAGACAGAATTTGAAGCAAGCCAGTGAGTGTAATCTACATAATGAGGGAAAGATGGGGAGAGGGAGATATAGATAGATAGATAGATAGATAGATAGATAGATAGATAGATAGATAGATGGATAGATAGATGTTAGGTAGAAAAATAGAATAGTAATAAAAATATCTAACCAAAAAGAGACAAGATGGCTTCTTGGTCCTCTTCCAGGAATAAGGAAATTTTCTTTATGCCTTCCTTCCTCATCTCCAGTGGTTTTGTTATCCCTCATTGAGCTCACACTTGGGAAGAATCCAAGCAGAGGCCTTAACCTGTGTCCTGCCCTGACTGTTAACTTTCACACACAGGTAGTTGTCGTAAGAAAGCAACCCAGGACAACTTCAGATCTCTTATATGCTTCAGCTTTTGAAGACTGACAGATGAGAATCGAGATGGCCCCAATTTTTACCGATTTCCTTTCTCTTGTGGTGGCTGCCCCTTTCCTCTTGAGCTTGGCCATTGACAACCAGGTCAGTGGGAACTTCCTTCCCAAAGGCCTGAGGCCCGCAGAATGAGGCTGCCTGCACTCCTGCAAACTTGCGCTTGTCCAAGCACAAGCTGGGATCTTGTTGATGTGGGTTTCCCTCCTGACAGAGTGGAAAGTAGCATTCTCTTCAGCTTCTTAATGTAACAGATGCTGTGCTAATTTCCACTCTCAGAGGACTGAATCGCTGACGGACGATGCAGTCATTAAACACAATGACGGGAGTGGGAAGACCCAGATCTGTTCTTTATCCTTGCGTGCTCTCTGGGCACCCAGGCTAATGGTATCCAAGGCATCTCTCCTCTGGCCCAGAGCTGACTTCGGCTGATGCGAATCACTCCAGGGGAAGGGAAGAAATTGCTGATCTATAGTTCTGACACTGCTCTTGCTCAGCCGGGCTCTTCCTATCTCAAAACTTGAATAAACACATCTGTTTTTTTGTGGTAATGGAGTAGTGAACTGTCTGTGGATTTCCCTAAGCCCTGCTTAGCCATTTACAATGGTCTCTTCAGTAAACTGTGCCAATCTGATTTCTGCTGAGGCCCAGCCTGATATAGAGACAGACTTTATTGCAAGCACAAGTACTTTAGGCTATTAAAATTATTAACGTCAATGTGAGACACAGAATGAAGTTCAAGTTGGGATCTCATCATCCAAAGATTATTTTAATGTTTTCATATGCCCTTTTCTAAATTTCCTCATGCATATTTATAGGTATCATGTTTATGAATTGAATCAAACTATATATTTTTGATGTTATTTCATTTAATAGTTTGGGGTTTTTCCATACCAACAAATGCAGACCAACACCTCCACACTTTATGGTTCACAATGCTTCATTGATTTGGTCTGCTAAATTATTTAATACTATAGTAATTGAAGTTAACAAAGCACTTATTGTATTAAAAGTGAACACAATCAGGAGTTTAAAATATTCAGTATCACACAAACATTAGGTGATAAACTCCCTTCTGTATCTGATTTAATAAAAAACTTAGCTCATTACTCTTGATTTCTCTAAGGGTAGTCTCTGGAAATGGACTACTTAAATGTGATCGCTTTCAAGTCCGGTGCTGGGAGAAACAGCTCTCTCAAACCAGGACTAACAGATGGACCCCAGAGCACAGAGCTAAAATTGGATTTCAGATAGATGAAAAATAATTTTTTGTAATTAGTATAAGGGCGTTTCACCCAATACTTGGGGCATCTGGGGTTAAACACAGGGCCTCATGCATGCTAAAATATGCTCTATATCCGGGTTCTCTCACAGGCTGTAACTATTTTTAAAGTATTTTTTTTATTCAAACTTAACTGCAGGTCCTGTATTTCTCTTTTCCTAATATGGTGCCTCTTCTCTAAAAAGGGAGAGAAAACTCCATTGCGTGCACGCACACACACACACCCCTCCACCAATCGTGAGGATTTCAGTGCTTCTGGTTTATTAAACGTCTCAAGGTTAATCCTTTTAGTTAGCAAATCCAGCATATTTCACAATCTTACATTTTTTTCTTCTTTCCTGGTGCTGGAAATACAGCCCGGGGCCCAGTACATACAGAGGATGTGTATTGTTGTGGAGCAATATCCCCAACTCAGCTTGACATTTCCCTGTCTTCTATGGTCATGGGTCAGTTCCTAAGTAATATGTCATTGGTCGATTTTGTCTGTGGGGACATAGTAGACTATACTCACTCACACGCACCTATATGGTACAAGTCAGGCACGAGTGTGGTGTTTTGGTGCGGTCAAGAAATATGATAGACACGGAGTGTATGGGGCAGCTGATTCTGGGGTGGTATGCTTTATTGCTTCATACAAACCTGTTTATAACCAAATAGCATACTAAATCGTAGACAAGCGACAGTCATTCTGATCACGGCCGTCATTGTGCGCTCTACAGAAGAGTGAGCCGTACACTGGGGAACCATTTGTTTCTGAGACAAGGTCTCACTAGCCCAGCCTGGCCTTGGACTTTCTTTGAAACCCAGACTTGTCTCAAAAGTCTCAATCCCCATGCCTTAGCTGCCCAAGTGCCTGGATTATGCGTATGCACCATCGTGTCTGGCTTATGCCGTACTTTTTATAAGACCGGCACTGTCCATTACCTCGGCATCACCACAGACACATGGCATGATGCTCACCTTGCTCTATGATGCCGAGAAACCCACAGCAGCACTGGGCAGCACAGCCACACAGGAGCCCCACGCATATGTGTGGCCCATCATTGATCTAAATGTCATTATGACACGCATGGCTGTATGCAGTCAGTGTTGACCAAATGAAAAGACTTCATTAAGTGTTGGGCTCCTGCCAGAAGGCTTTAAAATACAGACTGCCACAGCTGGGGTAGGGAATGTGACACCCTTGAAGCCTTCCTTGGTGTAGAAGGGATCACAGTCGAGTGAGTAGGAGGCCCGGCAGTCAACATGCCACTTCCAAGACCAAGCTCTCACAGCCAAGTCAGCTCAGAGCCCAGGAGCTAACACAACCCACAAGAAAAGCTTCAGCCCTTGGAACTGTGAGATGCTGTGAAGGGTGGGTGTGCAGACAAGCCCCGGCGGGGAGGAAACCCCATGCTTCCTCTTTGCTGCTTTTCTTTTAAAGTCTTAAACTCAAGGGGGAAAGTTAGCAAATACATTCTCTTCTGAACTTCCTGCTTGCCCTTAGCGGCTCTCAGCAGGAGCAGCCAAGCTCTCCTCACCTCTGCTGGGAGGGCCAATGGCTGGCGGCTAGACATCAATATTTCCATTCTGTTATCACATCTGCTGAAGAACCCCAGGCCTAAGCAGCCCAAGTGAGTTATTCTAGTTTTTATCTCCTGACTGCTGGACTCTGAAAAACACACTTTCTCTTTCTGGAAGCACAGCATTTGTTAAGAAGATATGTATCCTTGGTGGGGAGAAGGGGGTCACACAGCTACATCCCCCCAATACTGGAAAGCATCACAGCCCAAGAGCCAACTCTTCTCTGGCTGCACCCCTATGGCTCAGAATAGCTGAAGTATGTGCCGACTGCATGACTTATTAGAGACCAACATTAGAATGCACTGCCGTCAGCACAGCCCCTCCAGCTCTTAGTAAACACAGCCTATCTGTGATCCATAGCAAAGGGAAGAAACGCGTCTGGCCAGAGGCCTGTCTGTGGACTTAGATACTGGAGGAGGAGAGGATGGGGGAGGTGCCCCCGGAAACTTTTGGAGACATGCCTTACTTACATTCCACAAATCACGGGGAAGTTGCCAGATACTCACTTTCACTGAAAAACAAAAACTCTCCTATCTGGCACTCTTGGTTAGATTTTGCCTGGGATCCCAGATGGGCTCAGAGATTTCCTACGCTCTTGTGATAGGCCTGGATCAGACTTGAGGTAGCCCCTGTTGATATTTCCAGGTTTTTGAGTCTCTGAGCAAAGAATTGGACCAGTGAGGTATGGCTGCTGAGAGACGTAGAGACAGTTTATCTTAATAAAGAAAAAGATGGTACACTCCCCAAGGCGTCTGCGCTAAATTATCTCTGGAATTCTCATCCCTTGTTGGCCTGTGAATAAGTACATACTCAGACATGACTTCAGCTGCCTACACCCAGCAGGCAAGGAGCTGGAAGTGTTCTTCTCTTACATGTGAAGATATGGTCTGCTCTTGGAGAAACGAATGCAACTGTTGTAAGACACTGAAACCCTTAGATGGTCCAGGAGGGGGACCAGAGCAGCAATGTAGATGATTAACAGGGCAAAGGAAGACATGATCATGGTGGCTGCTGGGGTTGAGGTGGGGAGGGGAGGGCTTCAGAGGGGAGCAAGTTAGCGAGAACAGGGATTGGGCCCAGTGAGATGGGCTCCAAGGGAGAGCACAGGTTCTCAGGCAGAGGCCGGATCAGTCTGGCTCCTAGGTTCCAGGACAGCTGTCCTTCCTGTACCCTGTGTTACCATTGTTATTTTCTAACCTTCCAACTCTTGATTGTTCATGGAACTGTGGTGTGTGTCTGTCTGTTTGTCTGTCTGTGAGAGGGAGAGTGTTAGAGAGATGGAGATAGAGAGATAGAGAGACTACCTTCATTGTATCTATACCCTTGCTTGCTATTTAGCAAAGGAAAGGGGAACTGGAAAGATGGCCCAGAGATTAAACACACTTGCTGTTCTTGCAGAGAACCCAGTTTCAGTCCCCAGGATTAGCACTGAGTGGGGCACAAACATCTATAACTCCAAGGGATCTGCCACCCTCTTTCGGGCCATTTACATATCACCAATCTGGATATGGAAGGCTGTCCTATCTTCCTTTGCTTGCCAACAGTCTAGAGACATCCGAGATGAAAGTTTTGATTGAGAAATTGTCTAGATCCTCAATCGCAGCATATGGGCATGTCTGTGGAGGATTGTCTAACTATTAATTGATGCAAGAAGGCCCAGACTACCATCCTTAGCCAGGTGGTCATCGGGTGTATGGGAAAGCTAGCTAAGCACCAGCCTGGGAATGAATCAGCAAAGAGCTGATTCATGGTTCCTTCCTCCATGGTTCCTATTGCTGTTTTAAAGCACCATACAAAACAGCAACTTGGAGAGGAAAGGGTTTATTCAGCTTATACTTCCACATCACTGTCCGTCATTGAAAGAAGTCAGGGTAGGAACTCAGGGCCTGGAGCCAAGAATTGATGCAGAGGTCATGAAGGAATTCTGCTTCCTGGCTTGCTCCTCATAGCTTGCTCAGTCTGCTTTGTATATACCCAAGAAACCTGCGAAGGGATGGCAGCACTCACAAGGGGGTCACCTCTCTCATGACAATCACTGATTTTATTTATTTATCTATTTATTTATTTATTTATTTGGTTTTTGAGACAGGGTCTTTCTGTAGCTTTCGAGCCTGTCCTGGAACTTGCTCTATAGACCAGGTTTGCCTCAAACTCACAGAGATCCGCCTGCCTCTGCCTCCCAAGTGTTGGGATTAAAGGCGCGAGTCACTACCACCCTGCCAACCACTACTTTTAAAAATACAGTACAGACTTAGGTAGTTCCTCAGTTGAGAGTACCTCTCCCATATGACCATGACTTAGGTAGTTCCTCAGTTGAGAGTACCTCTCCCATATGACCATGACTTGTGTCAAGTGGACACAGAACCTGATGGCATAGTACTTTAAAGTGTATTATTCACCACAAAAAGCTGAGAACAAAGTGCTGAAGGAGCAGCAGAGCTCGCTCACTTACAAATGGAGACAGAACGTCCAGGAAGCCTTGAGTTGGGCTCTTTGCCTGCCTGAGATGATCAAGACTCACAGGAATTATTTCTGATACAGAGATTAATTCAATCTACTTGGGAAAGGCTCTTTTCTCTTGCTGGAGTCCCCAATCCCAGAGCAACATTCTTTAATAAATGCCAAAATTTTCCTTTGAAATTTACAGTTAAAAATTCAGATACATCTATTATTGATTGAAACATGACTGGTGACAGCTAACCATAGCCAGAAGGTAGCAGATGGTACTCTTTTATTTATTTATCCTACACGCCTATTATGTGCTTTGGTGGCCTTCACACACTTCCATCACCATCTCCCATCCCCTCCCACCCGGTGGAACCCTTTCCTCCCAATATGGCTCTTCTCACTTTCACATGTTTTCTTCACCTGTTTGCTTGAGATCCCGCGGAATTTAATTAGGACTGCTTGCACGGGCATGAGTGGGAGTTTTGTTTGTTTTTTCTGAGCATAAGCAACTTATCAGAGGATATACCACTGAAGAAAATGACTCACTTTTTCCCAGCAACGAATACTTGCCAGTTGCATTTTTCAGGATGGATTGGGGCCTCATGAGTCCCTTCCTGCATCCTTGAAGTCAGTGGGCTCCATTTTGTACAGGTCTGATACTGGTAAGGACAGCTGCCATGAACTGGTGAGCACACAGCCACGCCCACATCTAGAAGACAGTATTTCACCACACTCCTCCCATCTGCCTTCTGAAACAGCCACACCACGTCCGGAAGACAGTATTTCACCCCACCCCACCCATCTGCCTTCTAGAACAGTCACACCATGTCTAGAAGACAGTATTTCACCACACTCCTCCCATCCTCCTCCTAGAACAGCCACACATGTCCAGAAGACAGTATTTCACCACACCCCTCCCATCTGCCTTCTAGAATAGCCACACCACATCCAGAAGACAGTATTTCACTACACTCCTCCCATCCTCCTTCTAGAACAGCCACACCATGTCTAGAAGACAGTATTTCACCACACTCCTCCCAATCGCCTTCTAGAACTTGCATTCTTTCTATTCTCCCATGATGTTCCCAGTCATGGAGGAGGTGATGTAGATGTCTTCTCTGGGGCTGAACACTCAACAGTCACTTGTTCTCAACACCTTGATCAGTTATGAGCTGACAGTGGGGAACTGTTGTGAAGTATTTAACTTTGTAGATGTGTTATATTTGTTTATATTGTAGAATATTTAACTGTGTAGAGATGTGTTCCCCTTGTTTATGCTGTGGAATATGAATTTAACTGTGTAAAGGTGTGTTACACTTGCTTCTGTTGCATTTGTTTAGTTATGAAAAGATGTGTTGCTGTTTCGCCTTGCCTGCCTAAGGCACCTGATTGGTCTAATAAAAAGCTGAACAGCCAATAGCTAGGCAAAAGATGGATAAGCGGGGCTGGCAGGCAGAGAGAATAAATAGCAGGAGAAATCTAGTCTCAAAAAGAAAGAAAAGAAAGAAGAGAATGAGGAGAAAGAGAAGGACATGCCAGGGTCCAACCAAGCAGCAGCCAGACAGCCAGGCTTGAGAAGCAGTGAAAGTTAAAATAGACAGAAGAAAGAAAAGGTAAAAAAAACCCAAAACAACAAACCCTAAGGCAAAACATAGATAAAGAGGATCATGTTGATTTAAGTTAAAAGAGCTAGCCAGAAATGAGCCTAAGCTATGCTGAGCATTCGTAACTAAGAAGAAGCCTCCATGGGTGATGATTTGGGAGCTCATTGGTGGCCTCAAAGAAGAAGTCTGGTATAAGGAACTCCTGTTTTGCCATCTTCCTAATATACTTGGCTTTGTTTCTCTATTGCTTTCTAAGCAAGACTAGGCTTGGGTAAACCAGGACAAGGTGTATTCATTATCTCTCAGCTCCATGTGAGGGTTAAACTCTCTTTCCATGTCTGTAGTGACTGGGCAGGCTGGTAAGGAGGAGGGCATCCTTATCCATGTCCAGATTTTTACAGGATTTTCCACACTGTGCCTCTGGTGTGCCAAAATGACTTCTTCTAACATGTTGTATGGTTTCACTTTATTCTTGATCAAAGATTAAAAAAATAAAGACCTGGGACTGGGAAGATGGCTCAGTGGGTAAAGCCCATCCTTGTAAGCTTAAGGGCTAGAGTTCAAATCCCCAGCATCCGCATAAATGCTAAGTGTCCATGGAAATCTGCCTATAATTTTAGCCTTTGGGAAACAGAGATAGAGGATCCATAGAGTGTATTAGTATGAGCGGCGGGGCTGCGTCCCCGGCACCCAGCCGCCCACATGGCTAGCTCTAGATTATGCCCCGAAATAATTACACGGAAACTGTATTCTTTTAAACACCGCTTGGCCCATTATATCTAGCCTTTTCTCGGCTAACTCTCGCACCTGGACTAGCCCATTTCTTATAATCTGTGTAGCCCACGAGCTGGCTTACCAGGAATGATCTTAACCTGCAATAGAGCAAGCTGGATAAATCTTCCTCACATGTGCAAGCTTATGTCCCTGCACACCCTTGTGCACCCACACACATATAAACATGCGTATACACGTAGGCAGAGGCTGCCCATTTGTTTCCCCAGGCCGCCCAGACTCGAAATAATCACACAGAAACTATATTAATTGCAACACTGGCCAATGATTCCAGCAAATACCTAGCTAGCTCTTACATCTTTAATTAACCCATTCCTATTATTTTGTATTTTACCACGAGGCTCGTGGTTTACTGGTAAGGTTCTCTGGTGTCTGTCTCCGTTGGCGGCTACATGGCAACTCCCTAGCTTCACCTTCTTTTTTCCTCTATCTCTGGTTGGAATTCCTCTCTTGCTCTCTTCTGTGTTGCAATAGGCCCCAAAAAGCTTTATTCATTAACCAATAAAAGCAACACATATACAGAAGGACCTCCCACATCATATACACACACATATAACATGCATGTACACATACAGAATAGACCACTTATTGTTACAAGGTTATTTTAGTTGCTGCCTCACCCAGTAGCATGTTCTTCCCAGAGAGTATAATCCTTCAGTACAATATGCATGGTGGTGCGAGTCTGTATCTGAAGAATGTTAGCTGTAGTGATTATGACAAGGACCATGAAGGTGATAGTGAGAACAATTTTGATAAGGCATTTTAATGAAAATACCATAAAGTCTCTAGCTAATTTGTAGACCTTTGGATCAGTAGCTGCTGCAGCAAAGTGTCCTTGTCTCATATCAATGTTCTTAGAAGGGGCTTTCACCTCCCCTGGCCATGTTTCTATTCTTATGTCGATGCTTTTCCTCTCCATGGAGACACCTGAGAGCTCAAAGCCTAAACAGTCCACTGGTCTGTTAAAACTCTGTGCAGTAAACTATCTGAAAAGACACAATTACCAACGACAGCAATAGCAACAAAAAGCATCAAATGCCATCAGAAACCTGTGCAGGACTGTTGGGCAAGAGGAAGATATTTGGAATGTAGGAATCAGATTTTTGTAATTATTATAAATCTTCACTGCTAACATGCTAAATAAAACAAGAGTGAGTACTCAGAAGACATAACACAATTCTGCTAAATACCCAGCCAGCCTAGAAAGAATACCTCATTTTCTTTTCTCATATATATTTAAGGGAGGAAGCTCAGGACCAGAGATAAATTCAGCTCCAGAGCAAATACACTCTTAAAGGTGTTTTCTGCAGGGGGCTGGTCTGAACTAGCCATAGCTGGGCCGTGGAGCAGAGCCCAAGCCTCACACAATGGACAGGTCTAGTGTAATAATGTAAGGATGGATCTAGCCTTGTGTTGCCATAAAGTGATCCAGCTCGGCATTCAGAGAATTATAACAGAATCTTGGGAGTGCTGTGCTTGCTAGCTGCATATCTGATTAAGAGCAAAATCTCAGCCAGTTCCTGGCGGCCATAGTCTCTGGAGAACCATGGACGTCAAGCCTAGGTAGAACAGTAGAACTGAAGCTTCCTGAACATCCCACATCTGTACATGGAGTGACTGTTTAGAAACGTGTTGATTGTAGAGAATTAGAGTATTTCAGATCAAGAGCCAAAATTGGACTAGTTAGATGGGTCAGTGAGTGACGCTCTTGTAGCGTGACCCTGAAGACCTGAGTTGCACACACCTGTAACCCCATCACTTCCACGATGAAATAGACAGTAGATACAGGACACCCAGAAGCTCACCGGCCACCTAGCCTGGAGACAAATAACAAGAAACCCTGTCTCCTTTGATTCTGAACACTCACTTGACAGCTCACATCTGTAAGTTCAGTTTCAGTGGATCTGACGCCCTCTTCTGTCCTCTGAAGGCACTGCATGCATGTAGTATATAAATACACATGCAGGCAAAACACGATGGAAAGAAGGAAGAGAAGAAGGGAAGGAAGAAAGGGAGGGAGGAAGAAAGAGAAGGAAGAAAGGAGAAAAGAGAGAGGGAGGAAGGGAAGGAGGGAGAAAGAGAGAGGAAGAAAGAAAGAAACCTTGGTTTAAACAAAGTAGAAAACCCACAGATCCCCAAGGAGTGCGTGCATGTGCGCGTGCATACACACACACAAAGTTTTTTGATAGCTAAAATTATTAGGAACTGACTTTTGTTACTTTAGTAGACTATACCAACCTATGTTTCTGACCCAGTGGTCTTTTGATAAAACCCTTTGGTGTATATTAACTTAGCAGACCACAGCTTCCACCAACCCAAAAGGAAAGAATGTCACCAAATAGAACCTGAAACATATAGAGAGACTTCCCCTACTTTGCTGAAATTCACCTGCGTGATAGCCCAGCAACGTATTTGATAAGGGCGTGCGCGTGTGTGTGCATGCGTGTGTGAGTGCGTGTGTGTGTGTGCTCGTGCGTGCGTGTGTGTATGTGTGTGTGTTACTCTTGTGATGCATAATGAAACGAGCGGTTTGGGCAACCTGAATCTATGTTCCTGGCTTATGCTCATTCAGTTTTCTTCCAAATGAACTCTTACTTAGAAGCAAGTGCTGTGTTTGAAGTCAACCAAACTGAAGTTCAGGGCAGGTTCAATCCTTTCACAGACATGCAGGCCGAGTGGGAATCTGGGTGGACTTGGCAGGGTCTGGAGAGGCTGCTGTTGGCCTAGAAACACCACACACAAACTGTCTTGTAGAGACTGATTCTACCTCTCAGAGTGGATGAAGGTATATTTTCTATAAGGTGGCTACCTCGGTAGACTTACCTAGAGAATTCACCGGGGATTCCTGGTCGTTATCTGTAGCTGAGTGAACCCACACCAGTGCGGCTCTGATGGGATCTGTGGCTCTGGCCTGAGCTCCTACTGTGAGGCGGGAAGTTCATGTAGATAAGAACTACAGACAGTAGCCATGACAGCAGGATTTTCCCATTAAGCTGTATGAACAACCAGCATAGCCTTTGGTGTTAACAGGGGCCACGGATATCAACCCAGGCCCCGGCTGCAATAGGATTGTGGACCCAGACATGACCCTGGGAGACAGCACAGGCCCCACACAGCAGGCTGTTCACCCTGCCACAGCTCCAGGCTCTTTCCACAGCACGTGAACCACTGCTTTCCTTTCTCTTCCATCTTCCATCACGAACTTGCTTGCTTCCATGGCTGGTGCCTCTAAAACAAATAAAAATTTAAAGATTGTTTTATTAATTTTCTTTTTCTCCCTCCTTTCTTTTTTGGTTCCGTACTTTCTCTGTGCTGGGGACTGAATGCAGGACCTCACAAGTTAGGTGGGTTTTTGCCCCTAAGTTACACAGGCAGCCCCTAGAGCAAGCAAGTTTTTAGACAGACATCCAACCACAATCAACAGAGCAGCATCATTGTGTCGGTCGCCTGTCCACTGCCTTGACAAAATGCCCAAGAAAGTCAACTTAAAGGAGGACACAAGGTTTCAGGCCACGGTCACTCTGTTTTGTTGCTCGTGGGCCTGTAGTAAGACAGAACATCATGACGGGACATATGTGACAGGGCAAAGTGTCTCACTGATGGCAGTCAGGAAGGAGAGAGAGAGAGAGAGAGAGAGAGAGACGGGGCGTTGCAACCCATCCAACGTGGTGTTCCCTTCTGAGCATCTCAATGGTGCATCAAGAGAAGAACCCATTATTTAATTCACCCATTAGTGAGATAAGCATCCTCATATCCAATGCCATAGTCCAACCCATGGATATTGAAGCTTGGGAAGGCATTCTGAACCTAAAGCGTGACAAAAATGTATATTGCATGTCCACAGCAAGCCGGAGGTATTTCTGAGTGCCTCACAGCTTTTATCGTATTTATCCTTCACGGTAATACTAGGAGATAAATACTGTTAGCTCCATTTGACTGATGGCTGCGCAGGGGCACTGATCAATCAATAACCATGTTGATGAGCACTCAATTACTAAGCAACAGAACACATTTTGACATACCGAGGCTGTGTCTGTAACCATCATGTAAGACCGTAGGGAGAATCGATTAAACAACCAGAGCACAAGGTTTGAAGAGAAGCCACAGGCTATGATGGGTAAATACTAGCCCAGCTTCTAATTCCAAGAGACACAGAACCAGGATAAATTATGGAAGTCTTAAACTCTCCCACCAAACATACTTTTGTAGGAATTATCTTGGGGGCAGTCAAGAGCTGCAAAGGGTTTCTTAACGCATGCTTGGCTTAACAATCTGCCTTTTGAGTAGATAAGTTCGAAGGCAATGATGAGAATCTGCAGACAGGCAAAGTTAAGAAGAATTGCTCATTCCTGTCTCTGCCAGGTACTTCCCCAGGGAAGAGATCAGCATTCTGTTTTGTCTCATTCAAATGCAGGGCTGGAAGCAGCTAACCTATCTCTCCTCCGTATTTGAACAAATAAGGATTAACAACTATAGATAGTGAAAGCAGCAGGGGGCCGAGGAGATGCCGCTTGGGTAAGAGCACTTGCTGCCCACATCCGAGCCAGACAAGCTTTTGGATGTGGTTGCGTTTGCGCTGTGTGTGGGGTGGAGTGGCAGAAGGACCCATTGGGGCATGCTGACAAGAAGCCTAGCTCCACACTCAGCGACAGACTGTCTCAAAGGATAAGGAGGACAGTAAACAAGCAGGAAACCAGACACCTTCCTCCTGGAAGCACACACGAACACACATCCATGTGGACATACACCATGCACACATATACCACTCTCGTCTCTCTCACACCACAATTTTAATTAAAAAAATGAAACAGGAATTCTATTTTTTATTTTTAATGATTTATTTATTCTTATTTTTATGTGCATTGGTGTTTTGTTTGCATATATGTATGTCTGTGTGAGGGTGTCAGATCCCCTGGAACTGGAGTTACAGACAGTTGTGAATTGCCATGTGGGTGCTGGAAATTGGTCTTAACCACTGAGCTACCTCTCCAGACCCTCTTTTTTTTAATGGGTCAGTAAATATTTACTAACAGTGGCCCTTGCTAACTTTTTGAATTATCTGCATCTCCCTCTTTCACGGTACACACAGACTCTTCTAATTGCTGATGTGTGGACCAAGCACATTTTTATTAAATAAATTAAGTAAAGAAAAAACACTGCAGAACACTTTCTCTCTGCATAAGTCTCTCTGTTGGAGGCAGGCTGCAATTAGCCAGCCACGCGGTGTGGAGAAGGCTGAGAAAGAACGAGGCAAGGTGTGTGGATTGTGAGCTTGAAGTGAGTTTAGTTAAAGCCCTGTGCTGAGAGAAATGGAAGAGGCAACAGTTACTGGTGCTTTTCCGTTGCTTCTATCAAGTTCCTCCTGGAGCCCTCTGAAGGGAATTTCACAGGGCAGAAAGTTGGCTCTGGGCAGACATACTCGGGCTGAAATCCCAACACTTCAGACCGCTCACTGGGCATAGTTCTCTGGCGCTTGCTTGTGGGATGGCCGTGCCAGTAAGCCTGGATTGCTTGTGGTTCATTAGAACAGCTCATGACATTCCTGAGCTGTTTAGTGAGATAGAGTTGGTTAACATTTCAGTGACACTCTGAAGAGTCTCTCTTATAAATCCACTGTCCTCATTTCTCATCTTCCCTTAAAAATGTTTACTCATAAAACTTCCAACTATTCCAAATATGAACTTTATTCAAAACTCTAAAATTTCTGCTTGAGGGGAAAAGTCATTGTGTTGGTCACCTTGGAGTAAAGGGAGCATATTTTAGTGAACAGAACCAACGGTCGTACCAGGAACTTTTGTTTCGTCTCAGGCATTTCCCTGGGAATAGCTGACCGCTGTACACAGCTCTATAAGCAGATGAAGTCTTATTTTCTGACTTCAAATCCCATGGTTCACAGACTGTGGGGTGGAAGTGTGTCGTTGCTTGTGTTTCCTGACGAGGATTTCAGTGGTGTCCCTGTCCCCAGCTCTGGTTAGGAAGAAACGGGCCACATTCAAGTGGTCCCACTGTATAAGCAACTCAGCTTTCATAAAAGAAGGCAGATGAAATCCACAGACTTTACTGACAATGACTGAGCCTCAGTTACTGCCAGAACCCCAGCTCTCTGTCCAGCTGGTGCTTTTACAGGTAGCTCTAACCCACCCCCAGACTTCCTTCCTAGTGGAGAAACACCAATGGCTTCACACACTGCCTTCTCCCTCTCATAGCCGCCAAGACATGAAATCTGTCTGTGTAGGCTATCTCCGCAGTCGTGTGGGAAATCACCCATCCCTCACTTCTGCCACCCTCCAGTCCAGGCTGCCTGGCACTGGCGTGGGTCTGTCCCTCAGCTGTGCTTTTGATGTTCAGTGGGATTGACACTTGCCGACACTTGCCTACGCTTAGAGACCACATGCTCCTGAAACCCTGTGAGTAATGCGGTGACATTTATCTGTCATCTGCTGACTGACACGTTATCCTTTTTTCAGTAGAATCAGAATAAGGTTGGTCAAAAGGCATGTCATCGATTCACCCTGTCTACTACACTATAAAGCCAGGGCAGGGAGATGGATTTAATACAAACTCTCCAGCTAGGCCCTCACGTCTCAAGGATGCAAAAGTTCCATTTCCTGTCAACCGTCCTGGCAATGTGTCTCCTGAGTGTATTACCATTTGCCCACTCAGAAAGTCCTCCCCAAGCCACTTGTCCGCATAGACTCTTTACTGGAAGCCTGGATGACAAAGGTCTGCATAAACAACACATTTCTGTTGACGGACAATGACAACATCACCAGTGCTTCCAAGCTCCCCTGGTTTGTTCCAAATGGTAAAGTTACTTTGGAATTGAAGGCAGAAGTATGTTGTCTTTACTCCAAACGTGGTGTGTTTTCCTAGCAAGGTAACTGTGAACTGCCGTCTGCCTCAGGAAATCCCTGGTCAGTGCAGGTCGTGGGCGTGTAACCATAGCAGCCAGGATGGACAGTGTTCTTGCTCCATTCTTTGCCTACCTTTGATTGCCAGTTCCCACCTCACTAACAATATCTCAGTGTCTTTAAAAAATAGGAAATAGGCACAGTCGAGGTAAAAATGACAGAAAGAAAAGGGAGCAGCTTCTGGTTTCTGAATCTGCCTTCAGGAGCTTGCAAGCGTCTACGCCGAAGTCACAACAAAAAGCCAAACAGAAATCAACACCTGTCCTCGAGCCAAAAGAACTCCACAGGGCAACACTTGCAGACACACACTTGCCACAACAGAAACTGAGGTCCAGACCTCAGAAACCAGTGCCAAGGAGGGAAAACTCAGTCTGTAATTGATAAATGGCTGGTGGTGGGGATGTTACTTGTGGATAAGAGGGAGGGATAAAATCCCAGTGGAGACTGTCTTAAGGTGGTCTACAAATCTCAACAAGCTTTATTAAGAGTTCTACCCAGCTCTCTCTGTGAAGACTGCTGGGAAGCAGAGACATTCTGAGCATCTGTGTTTCAGGTTGGACTAACCTGTTTTTGTTGCCAATGGCATATCAAAATCTAAGTTAGGTTAATCTCGTGGTTTCCGGAGGTCCCAGGTCAGAGGACCACACCTCGTGAAGGTCTTTTGGCTAGCAATCTTGGAGTAATACAAGAAACTCAGGGTAAGAGCAAGCGTGTATCTGTCTTCTTTTGCTCTCTCTTATTCTTCTAAAGTCAATGAGTTGGTGTATTCTCAACCTGACAGAATCTGGAATCGCTTGACAGTGAGCCTCTGGGCATGCCTGTGGAGGATTATCTTGAGTCATTTATTTGATGAGTGAGGACCTGTCTTACTGGGAAGGGAATACTCCCTGGATAGGAAACCCTGGAGAAGTCAGCTGAGCGACACTCATTCATCTCTCCCTGTTTCCTGATTATGGCCGTGACATGTAACCAGACGTTTCGAGCTTCTGCTGCCGGCCCTAGAACTGTGAGTCCAAACAAGCCCTTCCTCCCTTCAGCTGTTTTTGTCACAACAACTAGAAAAGAAACTGAGATGGTTAGCAATTCTCAATAGCTGGGGCTCCCCTTGGACGTCTTCATCAAAGTCCGGTCACCTCCCAAAGGCCCGATTCTAAACACCACAGTCAGATAAAGTCCAACCTCTTACAGTGCGGATTCGAGTTGAACAAATGATGCTGGGGAGACAAAGTCAAACTAGATCCAAGCTCCTTTCCTAACAAGGCTTCCCTTTAAGAGAACCTGTTCTGCCAGAACCTAACCAACGTATGGAAATACAGTGTCCTGGTTTCTACTGCTTTCCATTGCTGTGGTTGAAAACACTGACCCAAACCCACATGAGGAGGGAGGGGTTTATTTATAAGGCTTGTGTATTCTCAACACGGTCTATCACCAACATAACGCAGGGCAGGAGCTATGGAGGAGAGCTGCTTACCGGCTCAACACAGTCTATCACCAACGGAAGGCAGGGCAGGAACCATGGAGGAATGCTACTTACCGGCTTGCTCTCCATGTCCTGCTCAGCTGCCGTCTTATGAGCCTAGAATCACCTGCCCAGGGGCAACATGGCCCACTGCAGGCTTGGCTTTCCCATATTAGTAATTAGTTAAGAAAACACACCCACAAACTTGCCCAGAGGCCAATTTGATGGCAGTAGTTCCTCACCTGAGGATCCTTCTCCCCAAGGGACTCCAGTTTGTGACAAGCTGACAGAAATAAACCAGCTCACACAGGGAGGGTACTGATGACCCAAGACCCTTCAGGAGCAAACAACCTTCAGCAGGTAACTTAGGCCCATGATGGAACATGCTCCCCTGTTTTGGCTACCATCAAGGAAGGTCTGTGACTCCTTAGGCTAAGAAGCTCAATCTTTCTGAAGCTGGGTTGAGGTGCCAGCCAGATTTCCTCCCCTAGAAGTGTGTTCAATATAAGGAAAAACAAAGGCATGATATTTGCAGGAAAAAAAAATGAAACTAGAGATCATGATGCCGAGTGAAACAAGCTGGACTCAGGAAGAGGAAACATACTTTTTCACATATGTGGACTATGGATGTGTGTGTGTGTGTGTGTGTGTGTGTGTGTGTGTGTGTTTGTGTGAGCCAGAGATGGGAAGAAGAGAACTTAAGGGAAAGGTGAAGGAGTGGAAATAGAATATGTGTGTCATGAAAGCAGAGGAGGGGATTGTGGGTAGGGAGGAAGAGCCAGCAAGGGCAGAGAGGCGGTGGGGAAGGCAGTGGGTGGGGACTCTGAATAAGAGCAGAGTATAAAAACATATCTCTGCAGTTGTCATGACAAAACATAGCACTGTGTGCCAACTAAGAAATTAAAAATGAAAAAAATCAAAAAATAAGAGAAACTGTTATTGCTGCTATTTGTCATAGAGACTGGGGGCAGAAAGAGCATTCGAAGGACTGAGGAGCAGTAGAGATGTTCTCAGACAGCAGCAGGGAGAAGTTGGTCACCAGGAACACTGCTGTAAGAAACATTGAGAGAAAAACCCTGCAAAGCATTGCAAGCTCTCTTGTTGGACTAGCTTTGGATCGCCAATCATCAGATATTAACACAGAAACTTATTAATTAGGAAAGTTTGGCCTTTAGCTTAGGCTTGTTCCCAACCAGCTCTTATAACTCCAATTAACCTGTTTCTATTAATCTACGTTCTCCCACGTGACTCGGTTACCTCTGCTCTGTATCGTATGTCCTACTTCAGGGTCTCACCAGCGTCCCTGGTATAGTCCCTGGCGTAGACCCTGGCATAGTCCCTGGAATAGTCCCTGGTGCAGCCTGGGTACCTAGATTCCTTCTCCTTTTCCTCTCTCTCCCTGGAAATCCCACCCATCTCTCCTGCCTAGTTGCTGGCCATTCAGCTCTTTATTAAACCAATCGCAGTGACACATCTTCACTCAGTGTAAACAAATATTGCACACCAGGAAATAGGTGTGATGGCCATTCTTGCTTATTAACTTGACTGTGTCTGGAATGAACTACAGTCCAGAACGGAGGGCACACCTGTGGCACGGAACCTTTGCAGGATGACACCTGCCTTTAATCCAGATCTGGAGGCTAGCGGCACACCTGGTCACACCTTCTGCCGGAAGCCTATGGAAGGACGTGGAAGAAGGTTGTTCTTCACCTGGCTGCCCTCCCCTTGTCAGCACAGCCATTCCTTCACTGGCAGTGGAGCCTGCTTCTTCAGGATTCCAGCACACAGAAGCCAGCTGAGACACCCAGCCTGTGGGTCAGAGAAACTCTAGACGCGTGGACCTTCCATTCACAACTAGCCGCTGTTGGACTACAGCCTCTAAGTCATTCCAATAAGTTCCCGTATATATGGGATATGTATTTCTCTATATATTCATTACAATAAATTCCCATATATGATCTGTATATCTATCTATCTATATCTATCTATCTATCTATCTATCTATCTATCTATCTATCTATCTATCTATCTATTCATAGAGAGGGGGAGAAAGAGAGAGGAGAGAGAGATTGATTCACTCATTCCATAAGCACTGTGAACCCTGACCTCATACAATGGGAAATGATACAGGTCAGAAACTAGGATATAAATAAGGACAGAGTATTAAAGGAAGAAGAGAAGAAGTTACAATAAAATCTATTATTTTCCTTATTCTTGAATGATCTAACAGAACCTAATCTGTGTTAAATTACAGCAACAATTTCTTTCTCAGCTAAGATAAACGCATGTTAGCAACGCTGTAAGAATTTCTTTCTCAGCTAAGATGAACACATGTGAGCAACGCTGTCAGAGCTGGGAGGAAGGAGCTGAGGGAGCTCTTCAGCTGCTGGTACAGCTCACAATGTGGTGTTAACTACATAGAGCTTGTATTATTCGTAAGTACACTTTGTGAACTCAACAGAATTAACTAAAAATGTAAAAAGGTAATTGTTTTTAATAATCAAAGAGAGACGAAACAGATACATAGGTTTTTTTTCTGTTGCTGTGATTTAAAAAACCCTGACAAAGGCAACTTAAGGAAGAGAGCATTTATTGTGGCTTACAGTTCCAGAAAATGCTAGGGATTTAGTGTGCAAATATGTGTGCCAGTGTGGTGTTCCCATTTACTTTTCTATTGATATGATAAAATAATGAACAAAAGCAATTTAGGCTTACACCTTCAGGTCATAGTCCATTACTGAAGGAAGTCAAGTCAGGCGCTCAAGCAAGAACTAAAACAGAAGCCAAGGAGGAATGATGTGTTCTGGCTGGTTCACCAATATATAGTTAGCTTTCTTATACAGCCCAGGCCACCTTCCGTGGAATGGAGCTGTGCACAGAGGGCTGGGCCTCCTACCTCAGTTAGCAGCCAAGCTAATCTGATCAAGCAAATTCTTTGGTTAAGGTTTCCTCTTCTCAGGTGACTCTAGGTTGTGCCAAACTGACAACAAAGACTAACAAGGACGGGGAACATTTCATATTCAGACGGCACAAATGAAATCACAGAAAATGCTCAGCTATGATGAAATCGAGTCTATAAATAATAAATTGTCAGAACGGAAGGCGTAAGGCCCGGATGGGTCACTGATAAGCTCTTCCGAATATTTAAGAACTGTGTGACTTTCTCCTGCTTGTTTTCTGTTGCGATGATAAAATGCCTGGCGAGAAAGACTCAGGAGGAAGGGGCTTCTCGGTTTATTCTGTCTTCTTCTGCTTCTGCTCAGCTCATGTTCCTCTTCTTCCCAGTCTAAAGAACGGGGCCACCTTCCCAACAGTATCCAGGCATCCCCCCAACAGGCATGCCCAGAGACCCATCTCCGAAGTAATTGCAGATTTCAGGAAGTTGCCA
Organism: Microtus pennsylvanicus; assembly: GCF_037038515.1. NCBI lineage: Eukaryota > Metazoa > Chordata > Mammalia > Rodentia > Cricetidae > Microtus > Microtus pennsylvanicus. Next base: position 135,941,001 of record NC_134582.1, read on the forward strand.
ATTAAGATTAACTATTATACTGTCTTGAACTTTGAATTTTTTGCAACTTAGAATTATGAAAGCATGCATATTGACTCATGCCTATAATCCCAACATTTGGAAAGCTTAGGTAAAAAGAATCCCACAAGTTTGAGGCTATCCTGGCCCATACAATGAACTCTAGGCCAGCCTGGGCTACAGAGAGAGATCCTTTCTCACAAAACAAACAATATACAACTAACAAGTAAAAGAATTACAGAAGCAATAAGAAGTGTGTGTGCGCACGCACACACGTGGGTGCTTGTAGATGTGAGATTGTGAGTATGTGTGTGTTTGCATGTGTGTATGTACTCTGGTCTATGATTCAGTACACTAGCAAGATAAAACAACAGAGCGTAAATCCACACACTCTCCAGGAGAGATGCACACTGGCCACCAGCATCTGACGACCAAAGGAGTCTGTTTTCTTTCTCTTTTCCTTCTGGTAAACAAATAGCGCCTCTCCACAGAAGTCACAATTTTTCAAACTGCCATTGCAACAAAGCAGCCCTTTAGACAATTCTCCTCCAGACTGAAGCACTTCTGCACAGCGCCCCTCTTCACTGTATTTCCTTTTCATCTGGTTTCTTGAAACTTAATGAGCAATTGGTCTAGAAAATATATTCGCCACTGAAATGTTGTTGGTGGGAGAATCAGAATAAAGCGGAAATGCCACCGAGCCCATTTGCTTGTGAAAATGTCTCATGGAAACTGCTCTGGAATGTGGAGATCCAGTATGGAAAAATAAGTGTTTTATCAAAATATGCAAAACTAATATGGATAACTCAGACTGATCCAGCTGGTCAGACTTTCAACTCCAAATAGAATGAAGTCAAGGAGAATCTGGTAAAATTTCAGCCATGCTCACTTCAGAGACGGAAAATGCTCAGGACACCTATGAAGAGCATGAGAGCTGCCTCTCAAGCCCTAAGCACGAAAGCCGGAGACAATGATTTCAGTAGGAACGATGCCTTATTCACGAGCACAGTGGTAGTTTTCACATTGATCAGATATTTACGTGCTGGGAACAAGATGATCTTCTCTTTTGTTGAACTTATATTCTACTGGGAAAGTCAGTGAACAAGCAAAATGTATTAGTCATGAAATTTCAGGGTGCTATACGCTATGAAACCAACCAGGAAACAAGACAGTAGTGTCATGGGGATGTGGTGAAGTGACGTGCAGTTTTAGATCCTGTGGTCAGAGGAAATTCTTCAGGTGGGGGTGGGGTTTATGTGAACAGACATCTGAGCAATAGTGACAAAAGAGTCATGTGAATATTTAGGAGGACAGTTTTCCAGGTTCAGGGCATTGTAGATGCAAAAGCCTCACAGTAAGACAGACAGATGGGTAGATTGTGAATGGATGCATGGATACATATATATATGAGACACTTTAGCCACCAGCTACAAAATATACACGGAGTATATATGAGATATTCTCAGGACAGACTATATGTTAGGCTATGAAACAAGACTAAATGAATTTTAAAAAGTTGAATATATGTAAAATGCTTTTCTCATCAAAATGAAGTGAAACTAAAAATTGATTGGAAAATTTGCAAACATGTAGAAACTAAAGAGAATACTCTGAACCAATCACATCAAAGCAGGAGACACTGGAAATGTATTTAGTTTACTGGAAAAAAAATACAACAATCCCAAATTTGGGATGCAAATAGAGATGGGCAAAGAGGGAAAGTTGAAAGTTTTACTGCAATTATGCACTACATTTTTTTTAAAAAAATAAGAAGCTCAAAACTGTAGTCTAGGTGCTTCAGGAGCCTTTAAAAATGATGACTAAAAACAGGAAACAATGTCAATGAAGGTAGAGAAAGATAAAAGAGTAAAAAAAACCTAACTAAAGGTAAGTCTTTGAAAAGTTAACAAATATTTAGTTACATTGTCTAAGAAAGATGTAATGGGGGAGGGAGGGAGCAAGGGAGAAACAGAATGGGGGAGGGAGGAAGGGAATGAGAAGGGGGGAGGGAGGGAGGCTAGAAACTCTAGATACTGGATGTAGGTACATTGCTATCACATTCACTGAAATAAAAAGACAGAAGAAAATATGATCAACAACTGCATACCAGTTAACTGGATAACTTAGCTGGAATGAACACATTCTTAGAACTATGCAGTCTATCAAAATGGAGCCATGTCTAGAAAATTTGAATGACTTTTACTAACAAGGTGCTTAGAACAGCAATCAAAACTTTTTAGAAGAGGAAAGCCCTGACTAGAGGGCTTCCCTGGCAGATTCTGCCATCCTGTGAAAGTCTTAACCAGAGCAATATGACAAGAAAAGGAAATAAGGGACACATATAGGAAAGAAAGAAGTGGAATCATTCTCATTTGCAGATTCTACATACAAGAGACCCTAAAAACTCAACCGTAAAAGGCTTAGAGCCGATAACCCCTTTCAGCCAAGTGGCAGGAAACAAAAGGAATAAGAAAAAACATCAGTAGCCTGACTTCAAGCTAAACTCCGGAGCCATAGTGACAAAATGTACTGCCAGAATAGAACTGACTTGCAGATCAAAGGATAGAATTGGGGACCTGGAGGGCCTCTTCAGCGACTCTGATTCTATCCCATGCTGAGCCTCAGTTTCTTCCCGTGATCTCTCCAGCCCGGCAGCTCTCCTGCTGCCCAAACCAGTACCATCTGAGAAAACTCTTTAACACTGTGCTGCCAGCCTGAGGTGAAACCTTGCCCCCCTGGACCACTTCTGTGTGTTGATGCTGAAAAAACATTTCCCAGAAGATCTTACCTCAATGATGCTGTTCTCTTCTCAATCACACCCAGTTCTTCAACTCAGGCTGAACCAGAAAATTCTCAATTCAAAATGTCATATGAATGGCCCCAAACTTCTTCTGAAGCCTCACAATCTGGGCCTCTGTTGTCTGTAGCACTCCTAATATCACCCCCAAATTCCCACAACACATCATTGAGCCCTGAGAATTCAACAGCTTTCCTAGCCCAAAGTTCCAAACTCCTCTCATGATCCTCCCCCAGACGTCTATCACAGCACATTCTATGATGCTGGTACCAATTTCTACCTGAGTCAAGCTCTGCCGGAACCATAGTAACTCGAATAGCACAGCACTGGCAGGAGAGGAGACAGGTAGATAAATGGAAAAGAACAGAGAGCTTAGATATAAACCCAGTCTGCTACAGACACTCAGTGTTTGACAAAGGCGCTAAAATTAAACATTGGAGACCAAGATGACAGATGACAAATGGTGCTGGGGAACCTAGATGCCCACATGCAGAAGAAGGAATCTGGATGCCTGGCTCTCGCTCCAGATGCCCACATGCAGAAGAAGGAATCTGGACGCCTGGTTCTCGCTCCAGATGCCCACATGCAGAAGAAGGAATCTGGACGCCTGGCTCTCGCTCCAGATGCCCACATGCAGAAGAAGGAATCTGGACGCCTGGCTCTCGCTCCAGATGCCCACATGCAGAAGAGGGAATCTGGACGCCTGGCTCTCGCTCCAGATGCCCACATGCAGAAGAGGGAATCTGGACGCCTGGCTCTCGCTCCAGATGCCCACATGCAGAAGAGGGAATCTGGATGCCTGGCTCTCGATCCAGATGCCCACATGCAGAAGAGGGAATCTGGACGCCTGGCTCTCGCTCTGAATGAGAACCCACTTGAATTACACCAAAGACTGTCATTTTAAAGCTGCAACTTAGAAACCATTAGAGGAAAAAACACCTCAAAATACAGTCACAGGAAAGGGCTTTCTGAATATGACTCCAGTCATACATCAAATAAGGCTTCTGCCCAGTTACAGAAGTGAGAAAAAAACAAACAAACAAACAAAAAAAAACAAGCTCCAGATGGGAGCAACTCTCCAATAGCTGATAGAGTGTTGCTATCTAGAATATACAAAGAATAAAAAAAAGGTCTAAATGAAAAATTAGATAATCTAATCATTAAACAGGGTAATAAAATGAATACACAGTTTTCCAAAGAGAAAATACAAATGGCCAATATACACATGAAAAAGGTGTTCAGCCTCACAAACTGCCAGAGAAATGCAAATTAAAACACAGAGTTGTTGGAGTGAGAGATGGCTCAGTGGTTGACTCTTGCAGAAGACCCAGGTGGGCTTTGAAGTTTTAAAGCCTCACACCATTCCCAGTGAGCTCTCTCTGCTTTCTGCTTTCAGTTCAAGATATGAGCTCTCAGCTGCTGCTCAGGCACCCGGCCTTATCTTGACCGTCATAGACTCTAACCCTCAGGAACCATAAGCCCAAATAAATTCTTCCTTGTATAAGCTGCCTTGGTCATGACATTTTATCACAACAGCAGAAAAGTAGCCTATATATGTAGAAGTGAGGTCCTTAAAACACTGTTGGTTTGACACAAACAGAAGAATCAAACTGTGTTTTGAGTGTGTCCCCCAAATTCTTTAAGCTGGAAACAATCCCCAATTTCTTACGTTGATGGTATTTGGAGGTATTTGTGGAGCAGAGCGATTGAACGGTGATTGGAGCTGAAGTCACTAGGTTGAGGCCCCCAAGATGGATTTAGTGGCTTCATCAGAAGAAGAACGGAGCCCTGAGCCAACACAATGTTGCTCTCTGCCCATGTCCCAGCCTCTGCAGTGCTGTAATGCAGCAAGAAAGATGAATCCTAACACCGGACTTCCTGGAATCCAGACCTATGAGAAATAACCTTTGCTCTATAAACTGCCTAGTTTGCAGTATCATAATGTAGTAATAGGAACGGCGGGGCTGCGTCCCCGGCACCCGGCCGCCCCCACGGCTAGCTTTACCCGAAATAATTACACGGAAACTGTATTCTTTTAAACACTGCTTGGCCCATTTCTGTCTAGCTTCTTCTAGGCTAATTCTCACATATTAATTTAGCCCATTTCTAATCATCTGTGTTGCACCCCAAGGTGCACTTACCGGGAAGATTCTAGCCTACGTCCATCCTGGGTTGGAGCTGAATTGCATCTGGAGCCGGGAACATGGCGTCTCTCTGAAGTGTCTGCTCCCGAGAGGAGAGCTGTCAAGTCTCTGAGCTCACTTCCTCTTCCTCCCAGCATTCTGTTCTGTTTACTCCACCCACCTATGTTCTAAGCTATGAGCCCAAGCAGTTTGTTTATTACTTAGCCAATGAAATCAACAGATTGATATACGACACTCCCACATCATCATAAGACAAAGAAGATCATATTGAGTATAGGATAATGTTAAAGAAACTATTCTTATTTTATTATATCCTGTTTCCACCTACCACACAGGGAACAAAAAAAAATCTAAGAAGAGCAGTACTTCTCAGACTGAGATCTGGAGCTTCGTGGTGTCTTAAACGTCACAGGAGTTTTAAAGCAGGATGAGTAAAGCAGAACTGCCCTGAAGAGCCTGTGGTGAGATTACTACAAATGGGGAGGGTTAGGAGACAGGCTCACCTACTGCTCTCACTGTTAGCTGGCTAATTTACTAAGTCAGTCAACAAACACAAAACCTCTACCATGCACAGCCACTTGCCCAGGTACTCTTCAAAGTAGGGCCTGCAGTTAGCCAACTCCCCCCCCCCCCGACTTCTGCTGTCATCATCTAAAGAACTTCTAAAGAACTTTTTTCTGATTTCCTGTCATAATGAAGTTCTAGGTGTCTCTTGGGGGCATTGTGTCTTCTAAAGCCCTCTCCCACCTAAACGTCTTTCCTCTCTCTCCTTCACCAGCAGTGTATATTTCCCCTCTGTCTTATAGAACGTCTGCTCCTTCTCTCCACAGTATTCATCTGCCATCCTGGACTGGAAAAAGACTAAGCCCGGAGCACAGGCTTCCATTCTCCCCACTCCTTGCATTGGTCCACCAGCCAATCGTGTAATTCCGTACCCTGGTGTTCCCTTCCCAGACACACCTGGGTGGGGCAGCAGCACAGCACAGTGCTTAGTCACATACGCCTGTGCCCCAGGTTCTGTCCTGCTCAGTCTCTTTCTCTCTACCCCCTTCCATCCTTCCCTTTCTCTTTTTCTCTCTCTCTTTTCTTTCCTTCTCTCTCTATTTTTCTTCTTCATCTCCCCACACTTCTGCTACTTGGATAAAGTAATTCTCCTGCCTCAGTCTTCCAAGTAGCCTATAGTATCCTCCATCATACATCATACCTAAGTTCTCTCTCTCTCTCTCTCTCTCTCTCTCTCTCTCTCTCTCTCCCTCTCTCTCTCCCCATCTCTCTCTTTAACCAAGTGTCTCTACTCTCTAATAATCTTTATTTTGAGCTCACTTCTTCTCTGTTCAGCTTAATATTTAATATGACATTCAGATCACACTCAATACATCATTTCTAACTTGTCTGAAGATTCTTTAGGGTCTCTGTGTATGTCATATGCAAACGAGGACAATTTTACCTTCTAATTTCCAGTTCTTGTGCCTTTAATTAATTTTTCTGATCTTACTGTTTAATCTAAGGCCTACTACAACACAATGAACAGGAATGAGCTACCAATAGGATTTTTTGGGAACCCTAAACTAAATATTGGTGTCCTCTCCTGTCTTAGGACAAAGTCTAGATTGTGCCTGTCTTACTTATGGTTTTATTGCTCTGACAATGACAGCTTATAGAAGGAAATGTTTAGTGGGTGCTTACAGTTTCAGAGGGTTAGAGTTCATAACCATCATGGTGTGGAGCAAGGCAGCCGGCAGGTAGGCAGGCAGACATGGAAGGTGCTGGAGCAGTAGCTGAGAGATCACATCCCGATCCATGAACACAAGGCAAAGAAAGAGTGAGAGCTAACTGGGAATGCGTGGCTTGGGCTTTTGAGACCTCAAAGCCCACCACCAATGACACACCTCCTCCAAGAAGGCCACACCTCCTAATCCTTCCCAAACAGTTCATCCAACTGGGGACTGTTCAAATAGATGAGCCTATGGGGCCATTCTCATCCAAACCGCCAAAGTGCCATTGGTATCTTTTACCTAATCAAGCGAGATGCAAAAGGACTCCCCGATGTCACTCTACTCCTGCATATGTAGTCAGAGTAACCTTTTAAACACACAATTTAGGTTGTGATGTCATGGTCTGCCATCAACCCTCCCCCCCCCCCCACTGATTTACAACTGTCCCTGGAATAAAATCCAACCGCGTTTAATAGAATCTACACTTTAATCCTCTTTCTCTCAGTCCATTTCCTTCCTCAGACGATGAAACTTTTCTGCCTGGGGTCCTTCTCAGAAAATGTCACTTCTGTCTGGAATGCCGTTCTCAGAACACTCCCAGGAAAGCCCCCCACACCTCAGAAATTCAGTCAGCCTCCCCCCCCCCCCCCCACTCTATTCACGACTCTCTAACTTGTCATCTTGCCGGCAGCGTGCTCACCACCTTCTGTAGATCCATGTATTTGTTTGTGCTCATGCTCCACACACGGCTCTCTCATTTTGCTAAAAGCTCCGCGTGTTTACCCCATCACTCCTAGCCTATGGCATTTTCCCCAGAAAAATAGTGTGCTCATAATAAATATTTATTGAGTGGATAAACAGACAAGCGGGATAAATGACGATGACACATCCTGGCTCGGGAAACCCACTCACAAATCCATGCCTCCTGTCTCTGAGACTTGGTGCTTTATCTAGGATTAGGAATGGCAGTCGGGCTCAAGATGGCGTCATCATCCGCACTAAGCAGGTGGAGTAAGGTTGGAAAGGGACTGAGATAAACCAATATAGCAACCTGAATCTGGACTGCTGAAGATGAGAGGAAAAACAAGAAGAATTGGGACAGGAATTTAAATCCGGTGTCAATTCTACCAAACTCCTAACCAGGAAAGCCAAAAGACCCACTCCAAAAATGCTATTTATGTTGATTTTCAGGTTTCTTATTTCTTCTTAATTGTTTACTGAAAAAACTATAAACTACAAACACGTCTCTTCCCCGTCCTCCGACTTCATACTCCCCAGGTGATTGTGCAATGGACTCACCTTTGTCACTCCTTCCCCATTTTTGCACCTACCACTTATTCCTTAGCCTCCTGCAATCTGTCTGCTTAGAAGAAATTCTGGAACCCCCTCTACAATGGCTCCTACCCGACAAATAAATTCAGGGAGCATTTCATTTCTAGGGTTCATCCAGTGGCGTGCCCAAGGAATTTTGGCTAACCTAGATTTTGTTTTCTGAAGTGGAGGGTGCTTTATGAGCTGGTACCAACCTGGAACCAACCAACTTGTAATACTTCTGAAAACTTAGCATGGGCTCTTGTGAGCTGTCACAAACTTGCTCTAGGAGCCTGGAATCTCACTAAAGCCCTCAGCTGGGGGCATATCTGTGAACCACTACTTATTTCAATTTTCCACTCTCTACACTCTGTGACATTTCACGTTTTTAGTCACTCTGTCCCTACTACCTTCCTGGAACCTATGTTTCCTCTCACTTAAGGGTTGAGAGTTGTGGAGCTGAGGGTTTAGGTCAGCAGCACAGTTCTGGCCTGGCATGTGCGGAGCCCTGAGTCCCATCCCAGTGGTTTCCCTGAGGTACAATTTTGTTATTTCTTGACAGATTTGCGTTGAAGTCAGATATTTTTATTATTACATATATCTCCAATTCCATTCGCGCATGATCATTAGATGGGGCTTTTCAAACTTAGTCACAACGTCCTATATTGAGCGCTCTCTCTCTCTCTCTCTCTCTCTCTCTCTCTCTCTCTGTCTCTCTCTCTCATTACTTCCCAGTAATTCTTAAACTCACTTTTGCACGCATCCACATTGCCATTTCAGGTATGTATAATCCCTCGTGAAGAACTCTCTGTGAGCAATGCAAACTTAGACCCCATCAGAGTTCATGCAGAGAGACCCCTTACAAAGGCAGTACATGTGGGAAACCTCCTTGTGGCTGTGTCTTAGCAAACATGGGAGAATATGTACAGGAGAGAACCCTAACCAGTGCAGTGGGTGTGCAGTTCCTGCATCATGGCCTTTCTGTTAGAAGGCATCAGAGAACTCATGCAAGAGAGAATCCTAGCAGACAGCATATTGCCAGAAATCGTCCTGAGAACACATCAAAGAATTCATACAGGAGAGAACCTTTGCAAGAATAATGTGTGAAGAAAAGTCTTTACTGTCTCTCAGATCTAAGAAAATATCTGACAATTCCAACTGGGGGGAAAAGTTTCCATAGGAAACAATGTGTGACATGCTAATTCAAGTTCTGTCCTTAGCGACACTCAAGGCTTCATGCTGGAGGGTCATCATGACATGAGAAAGTTGTCAAAGCCTTAAGGTATGCTCAAATCTTAGAAAACATCAGGAGTTTATACTGGGGAAAATTCTAAAAATGTGACAATGTAGGAAAATTCTCACCGAAACTTTGCACAACCTCAAATACTTCCTCATGAAGACAAAATGGAGAATTCTGAAGTGTGTGCTGTCCTGAAGCAGTTTCCTGGAGACTGAGGTCATCCATCTCGGACAGGAGCTGAGTGAGGCAGGAAACATACATACACCTCAAAATAGCTTCAAATCCCTGAAACCGACAGAGTTCAGTATGCTTGACTCTCATGAAGAAACTCAGACAGACCATGCTACTTCGAAGAGGATTTGACAAGTGCGCCTCCAAGAGAAGATGCTCTTTAGCTTGCAAACACGCCTACACGTGTGCACGGTGCTCCAGGCGTGTAGTATCCATAAGCCGTATCACATGCTGGTTTGAAGTTTAATGACAGCGATTGCTTTGAGCCTCTTGTGCTCCAGTAAACAGCTCCTTCCCCATATTCCTGTAAGTAAACCCAATAAAGCTCATGGAGCCAATTAAAGAAAGAAAGAGAGAAATCTCTGTGATTCCAAACAATGCCAGGTATAGATCTGTCATGACTCACCTGTCCCAGGCGGTGTTGCCCAAGGTGTGTTCTGTATTCTAAAGTTGGGGCAGGAGGTTCTGTGATCAAAGAAATCCAGATTTTACTCGCTTAAATGAAGCATGGGTTTGAGTTTTTACATTTCAGAATCCATCATAGGTTCCTGAAAAGAATATGAATTTAAAAACTTGTCTCTGGAAATTAAATCCAGGCTCACCTCTTGTGCTTAACCTTGCCCCTTGCAGCACACACTGATCCTCTGAACACAGTTCAGGGTGCCTCGGCAAAATGAGTCAGCCTCTGCCCACCGCTCCAGCTCCACCTTTCTCTGCAGCCACCTCAGTCTTCAGCACCACGTGCGGCGGTCACAGCACAAACCGGACCTCTCGTCTCTTCTGTTGCTCATCCCTCTTCCACGCAGGACTTTCTCAACCAGATAGCACCTGCTTCCAACCTTGTCCTGGTGTGTGTCTTCCGGAAAGCCCTTCCTGTTTTCCTTCTCCCTCCTAGCACTCCGTGTCTCTGTGGAGTCTGTCATTGCACCTGCTGATCTTCTCTATCAGTAGATGCCCGTGTCTGCATCCTTCCCGCATCTCGAGCTCTCTGGAGCCGGGTGCCGTGTCTTACTCATTTTCACAGGATCCTGTCTGTGTTGAATGTGAGTTTAGTCGGAGGTTTTGGCATCTGGCTTTGTTGACTCTTCCCAGGTGAGTTACTTCTAGAGAAAGCAAAGGACATGTCTTTCATGTTTACATCTATTCCCTCAACTTCTCTCTGCTGTGGCTTCTGACATTTGACAGTAATAAATCACTATGGTTCATTTTCAGGAGGAGGTCCTCATCAGAGACTCTCAAACAGGAGGCATGGGCCCATCTTCCTTAGCTAGCAGCTGGTGCCTTCTTGACTAGGTGCTATCTGTCTATCTATGGTTGAAAAGTTACTGGCTGTCTGCTATGCGAGTGACCCACAGGTCAGAAAATAAGGGACCCTTGATCTCAGGATGTTCATTAGATAAGGCTTGGAGTTCTGAGGATGGGGAATCAGAGAATTTAGAACTCCTAAAAACCAGGAAGAGGTTCCTCCCTGAAGAACTCAGGAGACAGAGATGTAGTTAGGACTATGAAAGGCACTGTTTTCCCCTAGTGGGCATGGCCGTTTTCCCTCTGTTCAGGCTGACACCTGGCTGCTGAGGAACTGAAAATAGATCTGCTTCACTTTCTTTGCCCTCAGTCTCTAGAACTCTTATTATGAAGTGAGGACCATGGCTTTCCAAGTCCCTTTTTGCCAGAGCCCATTGGAGAAGATCTTCAAGCTATGTAGAAGAGCGCACAGATCATTATGGGACTCCCTCCACCTCCTGACCTCACTGCTGCCTCCCCATGTGGCCCCTGCATGGCATGACAGGACATGCCTCCTGGATCTAGGGATCTCAGAGGATAAATGTCTTCCTTCATGACAGCCACGAAGACTTAGTCTGTGAGACAAAGTCCCGAGTCCCTCTGCAATACTGTCACACTGAAGATATTCACCAAACATTGAGTAAATAGACAGTGACCAATTAGCGTGACTTTGAGAAGAGTATAAAGTCTGCCGTGTTGGTTTAGTCAGTTAGCTCATCTGGCCTTGAGCGGCCATCTCAAGGATCCCTCGTAGTATACCTTTGTCTTCCTTGATGTCAGTCATCAGCTGTATTTTCTAAGGTTCCCTAGTGAAATTAGGAAAGAGTTTCAGGCTGTTGTTTATCTTCCTTGAACATAGACCAAGAAAGGAAAGGCCCGGGTAAGGTGGGCAGTTCAAGTAAGAGGAAAGACCCTCCCCTTCATGCTGCCATCTTGTTTATCTGTTTATTTATTTATTAGTTACTCTTATCTGTAAATTATTTAGGATGTGGATCCAGGGAGATGTTAAGAGACACCCAGGAGGATGAGACAAACCCCAAATAATGGGCTGTTGTTAAAATCACTGCTTCAGACAACTGAAGCGAATTTCTACCAAGAATCTTTCAAAAAGGATATAAAGACTCTGTAATTGATGGAGTGAGAAAAGCATTTTCCTCATCAGCTTCCACTCTTCACTTATAAAGGATGAAAGTTGATGCCCTACATTCTGGGGGTGACCATAGTTGCTCACCAAGTAGATTACCCAGAATCGCCATGGTGTGGCAGAAGCGACAAGGGAAGAGGTGGAAAGCATGCCGCACACTCAGACAAGACCGCGAGCCTGAGGTCAGCTGAGACTGTCATTGCAGCTGTCACCCACCGTCTCTGAGGACGACTCTTAATGGCAGTAGTGAGAAAATGCCACGAACTGAGGTAATGTTATCGCAGAGGTATCTTGTTAAAAGGCCTGTCTCAGAGAGGATAGGAGACTTTCCCTCCAGTCCTAAGCGCTACTGTTTTAAGATTAGTCACCTGAAAGATTGAGGACAAAACAAGAGGGAAGAGGCTCCACAGCAATCCAGACAAGGAGATAGATGAGGATCCAGGACTTACACACAGTGCCAGAATATAAAATACAACAGACACAAACACATCCTAGATCACGGACTCAGGCAAGAGCCAGTCTCCTGGAAACCTGCCTTCTCTTTATGGTTTGACCAGGCCAATGAGCTAAGAAACCAAGTAAGACGCTGACCAATCAGGACGGGACACTAGACAAGCTAGAATCCTTGGCCTTCATATTTGCTTCCTATTTTATTTTTATTTTTTGTTTTTTGAGACAGGGTTTCTCTGTGGCTTTGGAGTCTGTCCTGGAACTAGCTCTGTAGACCAGGCTGGACTCGAACTCACAGAGATCCGCCTGCCTCTGCCTCCCAAGTGCTGGGATTAAAGGAGTGCGCCACCATCGCCTATTTTAGCTACCCCGTTTCCATTGTTCTGGGCCCTGCGGCCTGTCTTGCTCTTGGTCAGAGCCTGGTCTTCCGTCTGGCTCTGAATGACTTCATGGTGAAAGCTTTGTTTCTGCCCTTCTGGATCCAGTCTCATGTTTCCAATTTTTGGAACCAAGAACCCAGTTCTGTTAACAATTTCTGTAAGAGAAGAAGGGATGTGTGTGGACATTCCTATAGGCCATCTGCAAAGGCTCCCAGATCAGTTAAATTCATGTGGGAAGGGAATATGTTCTTCATTTCCTGTGAAGCTTAGACTCATGAGCTCTGTGTTGCAAGTCCAGAAAAAAACTTCTGCTCAACTGTTTTAAACAGTGACACTGGCCCAGAAAGGTGGGTGGAGGTGAAGCCCAGCTGAAACAGCAAACACCCTTCAGCGAAGCAGAGAGGTACAAGGAGACCACAGGAACGGGAGAGAGAAAGAGGACAGTCAGCCCAAGGTCAGAAGAGCAAGGGGAAGGGAGCTGAGGTTGTCAGAGTCCTAATGTTTGTCTTCCATAGTGGGTTTACACAAGCAAGCATTAGTTGGAAACAGAGCAGCCATTTCGCAGCCTACTTTAGAGTTCTATGCATCTTCTAAAAAACACATATGCTGTGGCAGAGGTTCACCATGCTGGCCCAGCAGGCACGCTCCTCTGACAAGGTAAAGGAGACAGGCGACTTTAACCTGTGTTCAAGGAAGCACATAGTAGGGCTAGAGGGCACGCTAAGAGAACTTTACAGGCTGGCGAAAAAGGAATGGAACCTCAAGAAGTTAAAACAAAGGACTTGTCATTCACGCAAAATGAAGCAGACTGGCGGAATCAACAAGTCCAAAAAGCAGCTATCAGTCAGTGAGAGGGCTCTTTTATTGTTCTGTTTCAAAGGCTGAATGAGGAACTTTGGTATCAGCAGAGAACTCTATAGTCTAGGGAGCTGTACAATGAAGAAGCTAAATCCTGTGTCCCCTGTGCATGAGTGGAACCCCAACAAAAGAGGCAGCTATTATTTGTATTAATCTCAGGTGAGTAAAATCTTGAAATGACCCACAAAGCGAGTGGGGGGGGGGCTTATGTACACTAGACAAAACCAAAAGCATTTTGATAGTTTCTGCCAACTCTTCATTGGCCGATGCCGCTGAGGCCTGGTAGGAAGTAGAGGTAAGTAAACAAAAGACAAACAGTGTTTTTCTTTGGCCAACCATGTCTAAGGTGCTGGGCCAGGAAGATGGCTTATCAGTTAAAGTGTTCAATGCACAAGCCGAGGACTGCGGTCTGGACCCTCAGACTAGACAGCCATTTCGGGGAGCTCTGGGTTTGCCTGAGAGACTGAGACTCAGTGAATAAAGCAGAAGGGTGATCTAGAATGCTTCCTGACATTGACTCAGCACACACATACATGTGCATGCACACTTGCACACATGGTGCCCACACAGATGCACAACACACATTGGAAAAACAGAAAAGAAGTATTTTTAAATTTTTCTCATAATAGTAAGCATCCACCTGACCTTGTGATTCAGCAAGCAAAGTAGAGCTCAAGAATTTGTGTGTGAGTTTCACCAACAAACAGAGCCATGTTAAATCTCATAAGCAAAAGGAACTTGGAAATAATTGTCTGATAGCAATTTTTTAGGAGAATTTTTCAGATTTCCACTTACTACTTCTTTCTATATAACACTTAAAATTGCCAAAATGACATGGTATAGTGAGGGTAAACATTTACTAATAAACATAAACAAAGACAGAGTGTTAATTAATGTCTTGTGTGAAGGGGGAGGCATTGTGTGGGAATGGGCCTGTATATGTATCAGCATGCATGAAGAAGCCTAATATTAACCTCAGGTATCATCTTTGATCTCTTTTCTCTTTATTTATTTAGGCAGAACCCCTCACTGAACCACGATCACAGATTCCTGCAGGTCTAGCTAGCCAGTCTGCTCTAAGGATCTTTGTCTCTGCCTCTTGAGTGCTGAAACTGAGGAAGCTGTCATGCCCACCCGGCTTCTAGAAGGTTCTAGTCCTCAGACTTGCAAAGCAATCCCTTTATCCACTGATCCAACAACCGAGTCCCATGATCCGTTGTCATGGCCTCCATAGGCAAAAGCCAGCAAAACAGTGTCCAGTGTGCCTCATGAGAATGTCTGGAGTCCTCCAGAAATGAATGGGTTGAACATCCTGCTGTTTGCTTCATTTCAGCCATACAATCACAGCTATGTCCTGCTAATGTCATTGTGGTATTTCCTGGTAGAAGAGCTTTTGAAATTAAGGTTGCAAGTTGGAATGTTGATCAATACAAAGACTGCTTTGAGCAGAGGCCATATGACTTGTGAGTTTGAGAGAAGGACAACTGGTGTGTGGGTGGCACGGGTGTCTCCATGAGAGGTGTTTGTTTTGTGTAGGAGGAGGGCCCGCTTGTCTGTCCCGGCCACCTGACTAGCTTAGCCCCAAAATAACCACACAGAAATTGTATTAATTATAACACTGCTTGGCCCATTAGCTCTAGCCTCTTATTGGCTAACCCTTACACCTTGATTTAACCCATTTCTATTAATGGCAGTGGCTTTCTGGCAAATATCTGGCATGTCTTACTCTGGCGGTGGCTCCGTGGCAGGTTCCTGATTCTTTCCTTCTCCCAGCATTCAGTTCTGTCTTCCCCACCTACCTAAGTTCTGCCCTATCAACAGGTCAAGGAAGTTTCTTTATTCATTAGCCAAGAAAAGCAACACATAGAGGGGATTCCCACATCAATTTCAGTCTTCTGTGGAGGTGGCAAGGATTCTGTCAGATTGAGGGAAGCAGGGTACAACTTGAGAAACAGGGAGTGATACCTTCAGTGCTAAGGATGTTGGGTTTAACTTGATCAACAAGATGCTCACTTCAGCCGATGGTGCGAAACACCTAGCTGGTACTTGGGGAGAGTAACAAAGACCGAGCCCAAGCCAAGGTGATGGCAAGTTGTACGGGTGACAGCACTGATGCTGTGAGAGACACTGGAGGCAGAAGGGGGTCCTGGTGCCAACCTCAGGAAGTTACGACTGCACAAGGACTGGCCGAATTCCTTCTCTGCTCTCAGAGGCACCGTAGCCAGGACACCGCACAGACGGCGTTCATAGACCCAGACTACACCAGTGTGGGCTGTTAAAGGAAGTTAGAGAAACAAAACAAGTGTCAGTCACAAAATACTTTAAAAATGAAAAAGACTTTCCCTTATTAGGTATATGGATGGGTCTGAGAATTAAAATTTAATAAAAAAGATAAACAAGAGAAAAGCATGTAAATTTGACTTTGTGTTAGCATTCTATCTGGGACTTTTGTATAAAGAATAAAACTCAGTGAGCTAGGTGGGACCGAGAGCTAATGATGCTTTAGCAAGCTGTATATATGAACTATGAACAAAAAACACGTGTGATGGGTATTTGGGTGAGGTGTGTGGAAGTGTGGGGAGGGGGTTAGGAAATCCATGGGGGGAGCTCATAGATAGTGAGGACTGTTTTTATGGACTCCTCTCAGCATCGCTGGGATCCACACCTACCTTTCAGCAGAGGGTGAGGGCAGGGGCCGAACACCACCTGAGAAGGTGCATGCTGATCCCCTGCATCGGCTTAGATAACTATGCTGAAATGTAACATAAACACATACATCACTTAGCACTGTCCACCAGTGTGCCACAACACAGGCGTTGGAAGAATTCAGTTATATCATGTATCTTCTATGAGGATAAAGTTTAAACCTAAATGTTCTCTTTTGGGAGGGGAACGGTTTGAGAAAGAGTCTCATCCTGTAGCCTTGACTGTCCTAAAACTCACTCTATGGACCAGGCTGGCCTTGAACTCATGGAGAGCCACCTGCCTCTGCCTCTAAAGTGTGCTACCATTCCCGGCCTAAATGCCCTTTTAATCTCTAAAGCCTAAGTCGCTCACTGTTTCTGGGCCCGTGTTAGACACAATCTAAAGGGCTCTGTTGTATTTGCTGGCAATTTTTACATGCATGATTAATCAAATTTTAAGGATTTAAGTAATTTGTTTTTCTAGCATTTGGCAGATTATATTCAAAAGAATTCTTAATTAAGTTTTTATTCCACTAAAATAAATTCCTTTTTGCTTCTGGCTTGTATATTCTTTATATGAAGTGATTTAAGCTGTCTTCTTGGGTGACATTTATGCTTCTGTTAGTATCTAATCTCTAAGACAATTCATAGCCAACAGAAATTACAAAGAGAAGCATTGGGGGATAAAGAAGAGAATGCACCTACTTATTTTCAGAATTCTGTTTTTTTATTAAAATTTTATTATATAAACCTTGCAAATAAAAAGCCAACAGTGAAATCAAGCAGACCTGAAGTCTAACCATCTCAGTGACCGTCTACGCAGTTAGAACAACCATGCTGAAGCCTGGAACTTCACATCGCTTACATACTTTCCCTCTCAATTTATTTTTATGTACTTAGGCACTACCAAAAATGAAAAATCCATAACAGTTAGAAGTAGAAAATCAATTTGCTTTATATCCTCTTCCACGGCTCTAGTGTCCGTAACCTACATTCAGTCCTCCCTCAATACTTACCCTTCCTCATTCATTATAAATGTATCTATAGCCAGGCAGCGGTGGCACACGCCTTTATTCCAGCACTTGGAGGTGGAGGTGGAGGCAGAGGCAGGCAGATTTCTGTGAGTTCAAGACCAGACTGATCTACAAAGTGAGTTCCAGAACAGCCAGGACTGTTACACAGAGAAACCCCGTCTTGAAAAACCAATAAATGAATGAATGAATGAAGGAAGGAAGGAAGGAAGGAAGGAAGGAATAAATGTAGCCATGTTTAACAGTACAAACATGAAAGAAACCAAATAGATGTGTACTGAAATGAATGGTGCTTTATCACTAAATGATAACATTTAACCACCCAATTTTCTTTGATATAGTAGCATCCTGCAACATTAGAACTGCATTGGGTGCCAGGTGGTTGTGGCGCGCGCCTTTAATCCCAGCACTCTGGAGGCAGAGCCAGGAGGATCTCTGTGAGTTCAAGGCCAGCCTGGTCTGCAGAGGGAGTTCACAGAAAAACTCTGCTCCAGAGAAAGAGAGAGAGAGAGAGAGAGAGAGAGAGAGAGAGAGAGAGAGAGAGAGAGAGAGAGACCCCAGCACTAGGTGTTTCAGGGAGATAAAAAAATAAATCAAACGTTCAATAACTTTTTTGTAAGAAAAACTCTGTGTAGGTGATTATCAGTGTGCATGATCACAGACAGAGTAGAGGTCACACCATACGGTGGCCCCACAATCTGCGATCTCCCCGACCTCAGCGTGCTTTGGAAGTCTCTGTGGAGAACTGGAGTGGTACCAGGCAGTAGAGTCTGGGACAGAGAAAAAGAGAGGGGGCCAAACACCCTAGCAGAGAAGACAAAGCCCACCGGACGTGGTCAGGAAAATGTGGCTGGTGGCAGAGAAGGTTGTCTTGAGCTGGAGGATTTCTGCACTGGAAATGTTGTTGAAGTGACGTGATACCACACAGACCTTGGACTTGATTCTGAACCAATCTGAAGGCTCTGGGGCAGAAGGGTTGCGTGGGAAGCTTGTAGCTGCTATTTAAGGGAGACAAAATGGCAACTCTCAGACTCAATGGTAGAGTGAGTGCTGAGCTTGGCCAAGGTCGTGGGTTCAGTTCCTAGAGGTCCTGTACTTCTAATGTCAGTGTTGTGCAGGGGGAAGGAGGAAGAGAATTGCAGGGGATGAATGGACTTGTCAGGCAGGCTACGGTCGGTGTCACACTAGGCACCCATGTCGATGTCTCCTAACATAGTTGTGCCTTATTAGGAAGTGATTTGAAAACAGGATAAGAAGCAGTTATTTCTGTTACACTACAGACCGAGTCTGTGCGTATTCTTCAGTGACTCTGCCTGAAAAGGAAGTGATTAAGATTTCATTTGTTTGTTTTTGTTTTGAGACAGTCTGTCTGTCCGCCCTGCTGTCCTGGACCTCACTATGTAGACCAGGTTGGTCTCGAACTCACAGAAATCTGCCTCTGCCTTCCGAGTGCTGGGATAAAAGACATGTGCCACTACACCCAGCTTGCTAAGAATTTTTAACTTTTTCATTATGCTCATAAGAATGTTAGCTAGGAGGGGAAATCATCGGCTATCTTTGTTCAGAATGAAGATCAAAAGTAAACAGTGTTTCCAGGTGGTGGTGGCGCACGCCTTTAATCCAATACTCAGACTGCACAGGCAGGTGGATCTCTGTGAGTTAGAGGCCAGCCTGGTCTACAGAGCAAGATTCAGGACAGCCAGGGCTATATAAAGAAAGCCTGTCTCGAAACACATACACACACACTCACAGTAGATGGTGTTAACTGGTATTTGTTTTTATTAAGCATTTTCTCAAGTCAATCTCTGTAGCTCGACTTTAATGAGGCCTTCAGTGCTGCCGTTAACATTTCCAAGTTGATTTAACCTGATGCCTCCAATGAGTCTTTGACAGATTTATAGCTGAGAGGGAGAACTGAAATTTTGGGTGTCTCCTGCCCTCCACACTTGCAGTTTTTACTCATTAAATAACTCGCCGTTGTTCTTTGTCCTCCATGACATGAGTAGCAGAAATGTCAACCACATGAACACGCCAAGTAAATATACGCCCCAAATCACAGAAAACTCCAGAGAAGAGGAAGAACCAGGCACCAGGAAACATGTTGAGTCTGGGGTTAGTTCAGTGGTAGAGTGCTGGCTTAGTATGTGGGAGGCGAGAGAGAGAGAGAGAGAGAGAGAGAGAGAGAGAGAGAGAGAGAGAGAGAGAGAAAGAGAGAGAGAGAGAGGATGGATGGATCTTGAGGATCTGAGAATGCTTCTCTGGAAAAGCAATATTTAAACTGAAATTGAAGCTGCTTAGGAAAAGAAGAACAGCAACTTAGAGTTCACATCACTCAGTTCACATCTGAGCAACTGTAATAATTTACAATGAAGTTACATGACCCTCGGAAACATGCTATTAGACCTAGAGGTATAACATAAAAAATATTATAGACCATCTAACAATATGTGAAAATGTCACTCATTAAGTTCAAATAGTAATTTGCAATGCTATGGTTATAAACTATTTGGCTTGGGGCAATATATTTCCATGTCTTATGAAATTATTCGTTCTCATTAAACACTAACGATCCCTCCTGCCAAGATTAGAACTAATTAACTACTCCTTTCACCTACATTAATTTATTAGTTACTCAAGATGAATCCAGTAAATGTTCCTGCGTTAGCTGGCCAAAGCAAGCTTCGCCGCCAGAAACAGACCCCACCAAGCATTCAGGCAAACAAATACTTCAAAAACCAGACACTGCCACCATTAGCCAACCAAGCAGAAAACACAGCAGGACAAATGTTATGACATATAAAGCAGCCACCCACCTAAAATTAGTAGTGTAACCAAACATGTGGTTTCCATGGTTACAGCTGCTCGTGTTAGTGGACGGTGATAGTGAGCTTGGTTACCTCATCACCATTTCAGAATCAAGGGAGGGCAAGTCAACCATCGAGATCGCTAGCACAAATTCCGACTTAAACAGTATGGAAGATAAAACTGCTCTTGAAGATGTTTTTAGAACCAGGAAGATTTCCTATAAAGAAAGTCAACAACCCAAGTCACCATCGGCAGGCAACGAGGAAACTGTGCCCAAGTCCGGAGAGCAATGGTTCCAGGCACCAGCAGCATGACCCTGATGGAATTCCCATTAAAAGAGTCTCAGGGAGAGGGCAGGCAGTCTGCCTTCTCTAGTCAGGTGATTCTGACGTGTGCAGACATCTGGTAGCTACTAAGGAAGGTAATCCTCACTGGTGAAAACGAAATCAGATACTAAAGTAACCTTCAGTTTTCTGATACTAAAGTAGCCTTCAGTTTTTTAAGAGACATTTTCTCTCAATTGATAACAAATTAAAGTTTTGCAATAGCATATTGTTTCTAAGTAACTCCCAGTGACTGGTGAGCCTACACAGTGGGTAAGGACGCCTCCAGCCAAGTCTGAAAAACTGGGTTTGATGAAGGCACCCGCATGGTAGAAAGGGAGAACCAGCTCATTCTCTGGCCTCCACTAGTGCGCTGTGGCATACATACAACACACTAATTTATTTATTTAATGTAATTAAAATATATAGTGTTGCCTCAAAATTTTGTGACACTTTTTGTTTGCTTTCATGTTTTGGCAAGACTACCCCATATAACCAGGCTGGCCTTGAGCATATGATCCTCCCACTTTAGCCTCCTGAGACCGGGGATTAGAGTACTGGCGTTATACCATCCCCAGGGTAGAAATGAATTTTAATTACTAAAATTTGAATAAGTAGAATGAGGATCTTGAAATATTTTGTGTTGTAGATTCAAGGTACTTAAAGGTTGTGTGAGGGTTGTGCTATCAAAAATAAGGCCTTAGTTAGTACAACTTATATTTCATGGTAAATAACAATATTACTTATTGACCTAAGAATGTATTGTATTGGGCTAGAGAGATGGCTCAGCAAGTAAGAGCACTTGCTGCTCTTGCCAAGGACTGGGGGTCAGTTCCCAGCACCCACATGGTGGTTCACAGCTGTTTGTAATTCTGGTTCCAGGGAATTCAGTGCCCTCTCTGGCCTCCATGACTACCAGACAGGTATGTGATGGCACATACATACATGCAAGCAAATACATATAAAAATATGAATACATCAGTCTCATTTTTTTTCTTTGAGACGGGGTTTCTCTGTAGCTTTGGAACCTGTCCTGGAACTAGTTCTTGTAGACCAGGCTGTCCTCGAACTCACAGAGGTCTACCTGCCTCTGCCTCCCGCTCTGCCTGCTGAGATTAAAGGCGTGCACCACCACCACCCGGTATACATCTCGTTGTTTAAAAAAATGTATTATATTTTTGTTTGAAAATATTTGTCTCAATATATTATACCACACATACCATGTATAAAATTCATATTTATTCCTTTTAAGGGAGCTTGGTATGGACCATACTTCATTCCTTAAACACTACAGAACATGTAGAGGTGGTCCCGGGCCAGTAAGTTTGACTTTTGAGTCTTTCCACTTCACGCCTGTGTGAAAGCACTATGCACGTAGTAGAAGCTGTCGTTTGGATTTGGAGCCTGGGTCTTGTATTAGTTCTGTTCTTGCTGCTGTGACAAAGCATCTGAGAAGAGAAACGAAAGGACAGGTTTATTGGGCTACAGTTCAGGGATACAGCGTGCCATAGCAGGGGGCCAGCTCAGCAGCAGCTTGAGACAGCCAGGCACTGCAGAGACCAGAGAGCTGAAGGCTGGTGCTCAGCAGCCTTTCCCCTTTGTATTCCGCCCAGGAGGGCAGTCCATTATAATGTCACCCACTCATATATAGAATCGGTCTTCTCACCTCAGTTAATGGGATCTAGAAACACAGACAAGCCCAGCAGTTTGTTTCCATGGTGATTCCCAATCCCATGAAGTTGTCAGTCAAGATTAACTAACCATCACAGGTCTTTCTAAGGTTACCAAGGTGCTGTGCAATCCTCACTGTACCCAAAGCAGTGACCATAGGACCCAACAGCCACTCGATCAAAAAGGAACAATTGTCCCCATACCACCCTGTGTCGTAAAGCCCTAGCCCTTGGCAGGTGAGGTATATTACATTTTACATTACATATTATATCTCCACCTACATATTTTAACCTTACACTGGATCTCGCCCTACAAAATATAAACATTTACAAATACTCCTTTATTCCAAAGGAACACAGTCTGTAAAGTGGTTTTTTTTACTTTAAAAAATTTAACTTAAGTAATTTACCTTTTAAGTATGGTTTTTTTGGATGGTTTAATTCTGAGTTCCTTCTTTTTGTATTTGTATCTATTTTTCTTTTACTCTTCTCTCATATATTACATCCTGACTGCAGTCTCCCCTCCCTCCACCCCTCCCAGTCCTCCCCACAACCTCCCATCTCCTCCAGATCCACGCCTCTTCCCTTTCCCTAAATAAGGGGAGAGGCAGGCTGTAGTAATATGGGGCGGCGGCAGGGCTGCGTCCCCAAATCCCCAGCCGCCTGGCTCGGCTAGCTTATGCCCCAAATAATTACACGGAAACTGTATTCTTTTAAACACTGCTCTGGCCCATTTCTAATCATCTGTGTAGCGCCCCTAGGTGCGCTTACCGGGAAGATTCTAGCCTAAGTCCATTCACGGGTCGGAGCTTCATAGCGTGCGTCTTCCCTGGAGCAGGTAGCATGGCGTCTCTCTTGCGTCTGCTCCGGAGAGCAGAGCTGTGGAGTCTGACCTCACTTCCTCTTCCTCCCAGCGTTCTGTTCTGTTTACTCCACCCACCTAAGGGTGGGCCTATCCAATGGGCCTAGCAGTTTCTTTATTGCTTAGCCAATGAAATCACCAGATTGATATATGACACTCCCACATCACTTCCCCCTTTTCTGTTTAAACAAAAAAAGGAAGGCTTTAACTTTAACATAGCAAAATTACATATAACAAAACAGTTATCAAGTAAAAGTTACATCAGAAACATTTATACATATAACAAAATTGACCGTAAATCTCTATCAATAAAGCAAAATCTATACTAATGCAAATTATTCATGTCTATATCATATCCCCCTTTAAATGTAAAAGAACGATTATAAACCATATTTGGGAACATGGGCGCAGTTTTTTCTCTCCAAACTGCTTCCTGCTGAATGGGGGCGTCGTTAATTAGGTCTTTCTTGGTATAACCTGTGTGCTAGTTTCATCTCAGTTGGCAGTTGAGCAAAGCAATTTTCTGAAGATATTCACAGCAACCCTTCAGGAGGACGTGGTCCATCATACCAAATCGGAATAGAAGAAATCCATAGAGTCTCATCTTCTGTGAAAACAAAAGAAGACTCTCTCCAAAGCATCATATCCTTAGACCCAAATTCTGAAATTGTAATACCCTTATATCCATTCTGGTTTAGCTTGGCAGCCCAGGTAATGAAATGTCTCTCTGTACTTAGCTCCTTCACAGTCAAAAATTTTAAAGAAAACACAATGTACATAATCCAGACTCTCTGTGAATTTTCCATCTTTACGCGGCTTATTTTTATTTATATCTATAACTATCTGTACTCTGTCTCTTTAAAGACTTTACTTTTACTTTTTTCTTTTTAAACCATTAACTTTATTCTCTGTATTCTTTTTCTTCTCTCTCCCAAGCCAACGTACTCCAACAGTGTGACTCATTTAGTGGTCTGAATCTGTCCTATTGTGAATCTGCAATTTTTTACTATCCAGGAGCACTTTTGATCTACACCTTTAAATCACTAGGCGCTTAAGAATCTAAGCTGTGACATTTCTAGGTTAACTTTTTGCTTTTTGAGCGTACATCTTTGACCAGGCTGTCTTTGAACTCTCAGAGATCCGCCCGTCTCTGCCTCCCAGGCATTGGGATTAAAGGTGTTTGCAACTACACCTTGAACTCACAGAGATCTGTTCGTCTCTGCCTTCTAGGCACTGGGATTAAAGGCGTGTGCTACCACACCTTGAAGTCACAGAGGTCTATCTCCCTCTGCCTCCCAAGTGTTGGGATTAAAGGTGTGTACTAGGACACAAAACAACTCTCTTCCTTTTTTGTTTTTTGCTTTAAGAACTTCAACTTTCAGCTTGCATATATTTTTAACACACTTTAAACCATTCAGAAGGCATTTCAAGGTCCCTGCCAGCCAGCGAGCTACAACAGACAACACTCAAGTCCTCTCTCGGTAGCCGGCCCTCCTGCCTCAAACAGTCAGAGTTTGCCCTGGCAGGATGGCCCAGAAAGCCGGCATTTTTAAACGGCACAGCTTTTTTCCTGCTACGGCTGAAAACCGAAAAGCATGTGTTCAGCTTTTCATCAACACTGTTTAAGTGTTTTGTGGCAGGACCTCTTAATGAGCTGCAGGCTTTTGCAGCTGAAGCTGAGTCAGGAAAATTTCAAAATGGAGGACGTACCATTTTGTGCTAGCTCTGGGGCTACCAGGTAGGAGCGGCACTCAGCACTTTAATTCTGAGACTGAGCGTGCAGCACAGAAATTCTTTTCATCCAAGTAACATCCAAATCTGACTCGCAGAGCACCGCACAGTCTGAAAACACATCCCTGTATGGCGGCAGGAATCCGCCATGCTCTTCCACCTGCCTAAGCCTGATTCGGCCGTCTGCCCAGGTGCAGGCGGGGAGCGCTGAGAACCATCAGCACGGTCTCAGAGCACTCTCCTTCCGATCCCAAGCGGGAACACAAACATAAAGCCAGAGTTTGCACTGGCGGCACAGCCCCAAGAAGCCACGCTTTGAAGTGACACAGCGTTTTTTCTGCTGCTGTTGCCGAATCAGGAAATGTCTCTACAGCACGCCACCAACAAACAGCAAAAATCTGTGTCTCTCTCCCTTATTTTTAAGCCTTCTCAAGTTTTTTGTGGACTCAGTTAGCCACACGTCTGGGCATCATTTGTAGTAATATGGGGCGGCGGCAGGGCTGCGTCCCCAAATCCCCAGCCGCCTGGCTCGGCTAGCTTATGCCCCAAATAATTACACGGAAACTGTATTCTTTTAAACACTGCTCTGGCCCATTTCTAATCATCTGTGTAGCGCCCCTAGGTGCGCTTACCGGGAAGATTCTAGCCTAAGTCCATTCACGGGTCGGAGCTTCATAGCGTGCGTCTTCCCTGGAGCAGGTAGCATGGCGTCTCTCTTGCGTCTGCTCCGGAGAGCAGAGCTGTGGAGTCTGACCTCACTTCCTCTTCCTCCCAGCGTTCTGTTCTGTTTACTCCACCCACCTAAGGGTGGGCCTATCCAATGGGCCTAGCAGTTTCTTTATTGCTTAGCCAATGAAATCACCAGATTGATATATGACACTCCCACATCAGCAGGCCTCTCGAGGATATTCATAAACATGGCCTAACAAGTTACAATAAGATTAGGCACAAACCTGCCTATGGAAACTGGTCCCAACCTGAGGCAAAAGAGCCCAAAACACCCTCCATTCTCCTGTTGGGAGTCCTACAAGAACACCAAGCTACACAAGCATGAGGTATATGGAGAGGACATAGCTCAGACCCATAAGAGTCCCTGTTTGTCACTTCAGTTTTTGTGAGCTTCTATGAACCCTGCTAAGTTGATTCTGTGGGCCGTTCTCCTGGGGCCCTCAACCCCTCAGGCTCTTACTTCCTCCCCCTCTTCTTCCTGGTTCTCCTGGCTCTGCCTGGTGTTTGGCTGTGGGTCTCTGCAGAGGCTCCAACATTGCAGGATGATGATGCCCCTATGATGACAATTGAGCGACACACCGATCTCTATGAGGAATCATTTCATTGATTTGTTTCTTTTCTTCCTGAGTGAGGTGACCCAGACCCAGAAAGACAAACATTACTTATATGTGGACATTAGCTGTCAAGTAAAACATAATCATGTTACAATCCACAGACCTGGGGTGGCTAAGTACAAGGAAGGCCCAAGGCATGGATCTCCTTGGGAAGGGGAAATAGGATAGATTTCGTGGGTGGGAACAGGAGGAATCAGGCTGGGTGCCATGGGAAGGGATTGGAGGAGTGGAGAGAGAGTACTGGGAGAGATGTCTGGACTGGAGTGCAAGGTGGGGGGCATTTGAAGACTGACACGGAAACCTGGAGCAGGAGAAACTCCCTGGAATCTACGAGAGTGACCCTAGCAAAGTCATCCAGTAATGAGAGATACCAAGCAGAGACTGGCCGTCTTCTGTAGCCAGGCAAGGCTCCTAGCAGTGGGACTGGGACATCAACCGGACCACAAAACCTCTGACCCACAATCTGCCTGCAGGATGTGCTGGGGTAATGGTTGGCGTGGCCAACCCATGATTGGTCCAACTTATGGCCCACATCTGACACTTCCTGGATGGCCAGGGAACCAGAGGCAGGACAGCTCAGTGGCCCAGGATAGAACCAAGCAGGACTGGCAAAAATAAGTATGATTTATTTGCACAGTTTTTAAAATAAAATTTATTTTTAAACATTTAAGTTGATTTTCAGCTGAACTTGATAGCACATGCCTGTAATCCCAGCACTCAGAAGGCTAAGCAGGAGGCTGGATCTCTTTCAAGGCTAACTCAAACTATTTAGCAAGATCCTGTATTAAAAAAAATCACTTTCACACATTATTTTTAAATGATCATTGATAAAAATTCAATGTCATTGTAATTTTTCTAGTATATTATATCAATGCAACTGATTGTATGTGAATCAGTTGAAATGTGCTGGTTTTGAAGTTAGAAGCTTTCCCTGATGTCTGCTGACTGCTTCCTCAAGCTGGCAGGCTTGTTCCCTAAGTGAACCCCTGGCCTAATCCTCCTCCTTCAAACACTGCAGCTTTGGTGGTCCTCTGATGCTGCCAACAATTAAGAACAACAGCAATACAAATGGAATTGAGCCTACATATGGCGCTGTCTTGGAGCAAAGCTGTCTGGTGTCTAAGGCAGCTCTCTAAGGTGGCAAATCTGGAGAGTGTTTGTCACTTGACCTGAAGATTGCATCCAACAAGTCAGGCAATCCATCCTTACCCAAGAGGGAGGAGGCGGGGCCAGGCAGACTGAAGATCAAGGGAACTGGCTATTGTAACAAGATATAATAACAAGGTAACTATGAACTCTTGCTGAAGAGTATGGTGGGAAACAAAATGTAGATATAGGCGAGTTGATATTATTTTTCCCAATGCAAGAATCTCAAGGGGGTCTCCAGAAATGACAAAACACAGCTGTTATTAGCATAACTTGCATAACTACAAGAGGGATCGTACTTTCTGCCTTACAAAGACCTGGAGAAATGGCTCCACAGTTAAGAGCTCATGCAGAGGCCGGGCGGTGGTGGCGCACGCCTTTAATCCCAGCACTCGGGAGGCAGAGGCAGGCGGATCTCTGTGAGTTCGAGACCAGCCTGGTCTACAAGAGCTAGTGCCAGGACAGGCTCCAAAACCACAGAGAAACCTTGTCTCGAAAAACCAAAAAAAAAAAAAAAAAGAAAAGAAAGAAAGAAAGAAAGAAAGAAAGAAAGAAAGAAAGAAAAAGAGCTCATGCAGAGAATCAGAGTTAATTCCTAGTTCCCATGTCAGGTAGCTCACGGTTGCTTGTAACTGCATCTGCAGTAAATCCAATGGCCTCTTCTGGCTTCTTAGGGTACCCAGATCCCCCCCCCCTCTCTCTCACACACACACACACACACAACACCACAGAGAGCACGTGAGAGAGACATAGGAGAGACAGAAAGAGAGGGAGACACCCCGCCCCCAGAAATATACACATAAATAAAAATAAACTAAATCTTTTAAAAGAAAAACAAGGCACCTGGATAAGGTGCTCATGGATGGATCCTCTTTGAGATCTCGGTTAGCACTGTTGCGTGAACCGTTACGGAGTTTGACTGCATTTGTTATCTCTGTCTGCTGGGCATAGCATTCTCCGACACAGGGCACTAACGCCTCTCACTTTGATGGGGTTCATGTCTTTGCCGCTGCAGTTCTGCCTGGTGTGTCTTTGCGTCACTGAATGTCCTGTTGCCAGATGTTCATACAGACCAGGTGGTTATATCTCTGTGGGCCACAGACTCTACTGTCCCTCATTCTGATGACTTCTCTGCTCTGTCTGAGATTGATACAGCTCCCCCTGCTTTCTCTGAGCCTCGGTCTTTGATCCAGGTTCTCTGTCCTTGTTGCTTCTGACCATGGGCATTTAGGTTGATTATTGGCACAGTTGGACCTTGTCTGCCATATTGGCCATACTGTTTTATTTGTTGCCCTTGTTCCTCATTTCCATTTTTGTTGTCCCCTCTTCTGGCTTCCATGGTTTTAACTGAGCTTTTTATGACTTCTCTGGCCCTCCTTTCTTAGTTGTCAATTAGATTTTACTCTGGCTTCCTTTTCTAGTGGTTGGCCTAAGATTTGCAAGACATACTGAAACAAATCTAAGTTCGTTTTTGAATAACACAATTCCATATCACAGATGCCTTATAGAAGCAAAGTAAGTCATAGTCTGCCATCCTGTGCTGAACCAAAATGGCCATTCATTTTACCTTATGGACTATGTAAGCCTAGGCATAGGGATAGATAGATAGATAGATAGATAGATAGATAGATAGATAGATAATAGATAGACAGACAGACAGGCAGATAGATGATAGATAGATAGACAGACAGATAGATAGACAGAGATAGATGATAGATAGATAGATGATAGATAGATCAATGGATGGATAGATAGATAGATAGATAGATAGATAGATAGATAGATAGATGCATGCTATGGGGACTCCTTCAGCCAATAACTTTTAAGATACTGGCACACTCTGGGTGTGGCCACATGTACTATATATACATATATAGAAATGTGCACAACCCCTTGGCTACTGAATTGGTTCCTGTTCCCTGATCATGCAGAAGGACTGTTGCTCTGTGAGTCTACCCCTAAATAAAGAGACCTTTATTATGCTCCATTCTGAGCTAGTGTGTGACTACTTTATAATAACTGACAACATCTGGCACCCAATGTGAGGCATGAACCCACAACCCTGAGATATAGATAGACAGATATAGATAGATAGATGATAGATAGATAAACACAAGTACACAAATCACGTACACAGTTATTATTTAAAACAAATAATCTGTTAGATCAATTAAGAATACGAAAACACTCTTTCAGCTGGACAGTGGTAGCACATACCTTTCATCCTAGCACTTGGGAGGCAGAGTAGGGCAGATCTTGTGGGTTCAAGTCCAGTCTGGTCTACAGAGCAAGTTCCAGGACAGCCAGGGCTACACAGAAAAACCCTGTCTCAAAAAAAAAAAAAACCAAACAAAAAAAAAACAAGCAAACAAAAAAAAGCAGTCTTCACTTCCTCCTTCTTTGAAGTTCTTTTCATCTCTGAACAGGTCCAAATCTCTGGCAAGTATTGCTTTCTCTTCTCTCTAGCAATCTTCTTCTTCTTCTTCTTCTTCTTCTTCTTCTTCTTCTTCTTCTTCTTCTTCTTCTTCTTCTTCTTCTTCTTCTCCTCCTCCTCCTCCTCCTCCTCCTCCTCCTCCTCCTCCTCCTCCTCCTCCTCCTCCTCCTCCTTCTTCTTCTTCACATTCCTCACACGGAAGGTCTGCTCTCAACAAATTTGCATCTGTGTAAGAATGTCTTTATTTCTCCTTTAATCTGGAAGAGCAACCACACAGGTGACCAACCCTAAGGTGGGTAGTTATTTTCTCTTACAACTTTGGGGTCTCACCATGCAGCTCTGGCTGGCCTCAGTTTGCCATCTTCTGCTTTGGCCCTCAGAGCTGCAATCACAGCCTGTGTCATTAGGCTCTCTACTCTCTCCCTGAATGGATGGTTTCTAAAGAGAAATCTAAAGTATCTAATTCTTTTTTTTTTTGCTCTCCTCCAGGCAAGGTTTTTCCACTGCTAGCTTTTAGAATTTATCCCCTGGCCCAGATTTACTCTTTTTTATTTATGTGTATGTTTGTGTCTCTGTGTGTGCTTGTGTGCAGTTGCCTGTGGAGGCCAGGAAGAGGCTGGAGCTGGAGTAACAGGCTGATGTGCATACCTCCCATCCATGTGGGTTCTGAGAGTGGCACCTGTGCCCTCTGCAAGAGCAACAAGTGCTCTTAACCACTGAGCCATCTGCAGCCCCTCAGAAAGATTCTTTATCTTCTGCCCCAGGGTAACTTTTTGGTATTTTCCCAATTGAATGCTCTTTGAGCTTCCTGGATCGTAGTTTGGTCTCTTAGCATTCATTTATGAAAGATCTCAGTCATTATTATTTTATTTCATCTTTCTTTCTCTTTATTCCTTCCTTCCTCCCTCTCTCCTTTCTTTCTCTCCCTATAATATTCCTATTATGTTATTCCACTTCCTTTGTCCCACAGTTCTTGGATACACTGTTCTGCCTTTTCAACTGTTCTGTTTGTTTTTCCATCTTTGAGGCTTAGCCTGAGACAGCCTGAAGCTTGGGATGCTCTCCTCAGCCATGACCTGTGACTAATAAAGCTGTCAAAGCCATCACTCATTTCTGCCGCACTGTTTCGACCTCTGCAGTTTCCTGGGTTCTGTCTCTGGGTTTCCGTAGCTCTGCCTACACAGCCATCTGCTCCAGCGTCCTGCCTCAAGCCCTTTGCATATTAACTATGGCTGTGTTTTAAGGGAGTCTGGCTATTTCAACATCCTGGTTGTGTCTGCTTCTGCTTGCTCTGTCTCTTTAAACTGCAGTGTTTTTCCTGATGGTATGCCATGATACACTTGGTAAGAAAGAGTTTGGTTAACAGGCAGTTAGTGATGTAATCCAAGTTGGTTTGGGGCTGGGGTGGGGAGGAGGATTCTCAGTTCTCTGAGTAGGTCTCTGTCTTCCAGTGAGCCTGGATTTGCGGCTGGGGACTTCCCAGGTGTCCCTCTGTTTTTGTTCTAACACTGGATAAGGCAATGCAGGTGGAGTGAGCTGGAGTTGCTGATTTTTCTCCAGTCAGATGCTGAAGAAGTCCAGTAAGCAGTGACCACAACACAGGAAGTGTCACCAGCTCTAACACTGGGCTTCCTGACTGATGACACAGGTTCTGAAGTGTTGCCAAACACATTGTTTTTAAATGCAGGATAATCAACAACCTGCTACGATGTCTAGCTAGCAAGTTTTGCTGCTAATTATCAAATTTCCTTAGAACTAAAAATGAGAAGATCTAGACAAGCAGAGAGGCACAGGATGGCTAAGGGGTGTGACAAAGCCACCCCAGGGGGCACGCTAGCTCAGGGCTCCTGCCCACCTCTGCCAGGCATCTACAGGACCACAGACACATCAGCTAACCAGACATGGCCTGTAAATCCCAGCCCTCAAAAACCGAGCCAGAATCTTAAGTTGAAGGCTTGGCTAGCTACATAGTTTAAGGCTAGCCTCGGCTATGGGTCCCGTCTCAGAAAAAGCAAGAAAATAATGCTAACTGATTGGACTGCAGGTTTCCTAAGTTACTCTCTCATGCCATAATTTGCAAAACAAAAACTATGGACAATTGTTATTCAGATTTTATTAACATGGATGAAATGGAAGTAAGCAGGGCTTTAAGCAAACAAAAATCAAAGAAAAACCGAAGCAAACAAGACAGGAAACAGGGTTTGAATCTCCAAAGGAAACCTTCTCTTAGGTCTGTCTCTAATTAAGTCCAAGTTCAGAGCAAGGTTTATGCTTTTAGCTCTTTTTGTTTTACTTTGGTTTCGGACTTTTGAGATAGATTTTACCATGCTCTCCAGGTTGACTGTGAACTCACTTTGCATCCCAGGCTTGCCCCGCACCCTTAGCAATCCTCCAGCCAGGGTTACAGATCTATATCATCATACATGGCTAGATCGATACTTTTGGAAGCAATCATTTGTTTCTCTTATTTTCATATTCTGTCACATTGTGGCACAGACTAAAACAGAAAAAAAGTAATTCCTAAGATGCTACCTTTACATTTCAGGTGACACGCCGCAGCCACATACCCCTGTGATCCCAGGCCTCTGGAGGCTGAGGCAGGAGGATCTCAAATTTGATGTTAGCCTAGACTATGTTGCAAGACTCTGTGTCTTAAATAGTATTAATACTAGCAATAATAATGGATTCCTTTATAGTTGGAGCATGACTTCCTGTTCTAGAATCTTGCATCCTGAAGGCCTGCTCCCTGGAGCTCCCACCCCTGATCTTGTCAGCCGTGGGTTCTCACTGAAAGTCACCACTCGGCTAATTTCTTCAGTGGTTCCTGCTTACAAAAAAATTAGTATTTCTTACCCCCCCATCCCATTCACTAAACAACTCCAACCCCCACCCAACAGTCACAGCACAATAGCAACCTACTCTGATCATCTTCATGGCCATAAATGAACCCAGCTAAGCCAAGGGTTTCTAATACCACAACCCTGCCCAGACAGTTCGTTTGTTTGATTTTTCTCTCTTGATCTGTCCCAAAACCATCCACACATTCACTGCAGTGAACCTCCAATCTTCCAAAGGGTTGGGAGCAGTGGTCCCGGCCCCCAAGGGAGACCAACAGTCCACAGAGGCCCCTGCCTCCTCTGAAGTCCTGTGGCTCTGTGGGGATCTGGCAGCGGTACTCCTGGCTGGCTCTCTACCCACTGGTGTGGGTTTCAACCTCGCTCATATTGTAAACCAGGCATCACCCTGCTTTCCCAATCTTGGTGGATACATTTTTTTCTCTTTGTTCTGCGGATTTGTTTCTTCCTAATCCTTTCTGTGTGGTTTATGAGGGGATTGGGAATGGCTGCATCCTTTCAATGCACTGTGATTAACCGGAAGTCTCTGTGTTGGTTCCTTCTGAAGCGTGATTTTCTAGAGGATTCTTTAAAACCATAATAATACTCATGTCTTGCATGTCCTCTCAAATCCGTTTATGGGAAAGTCTGATTCTAATTGGAACGGTGTTTTTAAAGTGGAACGATATCAGACCTAAGCAAAATTTTAAAGGGAATGAAATTCTTCAATTCCTTTAGCCTCCCATTCTTTTAGCCATTTCCTCAACTTGATGGCACCGGCATTCAGGAAAGAAGGGGCACAAATGACTTCCATCAGTTTCTTGGGATAGTGCTACAGTGAAAACTCCTACACCAAAAGGAAAGTAAACTTGGGATTTCAAAACCAGGAAGGGGTTGAGAGGAATGCGCTAGGAGGAGGGTGGGTAAAAGACAAAGAAAATGAAATCGAAGGGGACAGACAAGATAGATTGGTGACCCATGTCCATGTGGCCCATGTCACCAGCAAAGGCCATGTAGATGCCGGTGGTCTGGACTGCCACCTAAAGCTGAGTTGGCATCTGAGGGCCATGCTGAGTAGGCTCCACCCCTTGCTGGACCTGGGAGAGCTGCCCGGCTCTTCCCTCTCTGCAGCAACAGGATAGCATTTCCTCTCACACAGACTCATAGGAGAACTGGCCTCAGTGGCCTGGGCATGAGAGACGGCCACACCCCTCACTTGAGGTGGGTGGTCCCTCTGGAGGCCCAGGCCCATGTCCAGGGTTTGGCCCACACTAACATCTACCCCATCTATGACCTGCTGGAGTGTGTGAAGGGGTCAGTTCTGCGGAGATCCACAGTCCCAGGATCTCCATGACTTGGGGCAACACCAAGATATCTGCGAGGAGTTTCCGTGAGGATCCAGTAATGATGGTGTAGCAGGAGCCAGAAGTCAAGAACCAGACCCACAACCCCTGCAATGAGCATCTGCAAGGAAAGCTGTCTGGGCCAAAGGGTCCAGGCTGTAACACGCCACAGCTCCCAAGGCCATGACTATAAATGAACACGTGATGGAGAGGTGGGAAAGAAGAGCAGTGAAGTGGCTTGTTTTGTTCTTTTCTGTTTCTCTTCTTTTTGAGGGGAGGCTACAAGGTTGAGGGTAGACATGGAAATGAGTGGGATTGGGGTGCATGATGTGAAATTCCCAAAGAATCAATAAAAAAATTATGTCAAAAATAGCTTTCTCCCAAAATGATGATTCACTGACTTAAAATAAGGCAGAATTTTGAGCCTATATTTATGTTAAAAGTCCTTATCGTAACATGTTTGACAGTTGTCCTCAACCATGTCAAATCTAATAATCCTTTTATAACAAGTATTCAGTAACAACTCGGTGCGTGTGGAGGGGAGGGTGTGTGTATGTGGTGTGTGTGTGTGTAGTACAAGCACATGAGTGTGTGGGTGCCTGACCCTGCACTGGCATGCAGAGACAGAGCAGGACATAGACTGTGCTCCTCCGATCCCTTTCTACCTTCGTGCCTTGAGATGGAGTCATTTACTGAAAGGAACTTCACTGTGTGGTTGCTGGGGATTCAATCTTGGGTCCCCATATTTGCTAAGCAAGTCTTTTTTTTACCCACTAAGCCATTTTCCCAACCCCACAACTTCCTTTTGATAGCCTGCTTGTTTAATACAATGAAATAAGCCTTCCCAGGGAGTAATTTGTTACTTCACATTCATCTATGAGTCATATGGGAACTTCTTCCTGAGTAGGTGTGGGCTGGGCTTCAGGCCCCTGGGACATCAAGGTGGCCCTCCCTCTTGTCACTGCCTCTTGGGTTGGGTGTAGGCTAGGAGCTGAGCTGGGGCTGTTGACCTGAGGCTTCTCTTCTCTTCCAGGGTGGCCTCCCTGTGTGACTTCTGTTCTTATTAGTACCAGGCTGGCTGGATGGGGAGGAGTGTTGGGGCTAGGCTGTCACTCAGTGGTCACTCATATGGCTAGCACTTAGAATGAATCCTGTCTGCTATGGTAGTGAGTGGAAGCAAAGGTGGAAGCTTCAAGGCTCTCAAGCCTACTTTCTACCCCAAGTGTCAGGGCATCCCTTGGCTACAGCTGTCCCTTCTCAGAACAGGTCAGAGAGCTCCCCTATAGGCAAAGGAAGAGAAAATAAATTCCACCTCTTGATACTGGGATGGTGAGGTTAAGACGTGAGAAAAGAAAAAGGAGTGGAGATAGTGCTGTGGGTGGCCTTAGAATCCTTCTGGCGCACAGCCTAAGGGGATTGCAAAAAACAATGTTTTAAAATGTGAAAATGGCAGCCCAGCCCAACTATAACTTAACAGAGAATTAAAAAGCAATACATCCTTCAGCATGCAAATGGTCCCACAGCACACACTAGAAGATCTTGTAACACAGCCAGTAAAATGCATTGAGTCAGTGACGACATCTTGATTTATGGAAGCATTGGAGCCCACGTCATAAGCTACATCCTGAAGTGAACAGCCACACCTGAACAACAGCAGTGCCAGGACCAGTGTGTGTATAATAAGAAAAATAAGACAACTTACAGAGGAAATACAATATTCCCCCAAGTGACCTGGAACCTTACTGAAAAGTATAAAATCAAAAGAATTTCCTGTATGACTATGGAAAGTGTATCACCAACTTCAACCTTCACCCTGTGTCAGAGCGTGTGTTTAACCCCTAAGGCACCAGGAGACCATGGAGACCACATCTGTCAGGAGCCAGAGAGGACACGAGCGAGGATTCAAGGAGTGTCTGACAGCTGCAGGGACTCAGATGAAAACTGAAGACCTGAGTTCCACATCATTCGTTTCTTACCACACAAACTGTAGAATGGAAAGAATAGAACTCTCAAGAGTATATTTATCAATAAAATATCACGTGGCTTTTATATTTGACGTGCCTCTTAGTAACGTGTGGTCTTTTGGGTTAGCACGGAATCCCGGACCTTCTCAACTACAATCCACATCTGAGCTCATTATCACAGCAGCCCAGCTGTCCTGCGACAACACTGTCAACAATCTTCACACCAGCCCGACGGCTGCAAGGGCCTTGAATTTCAACATGTGGCTCGAGCGGGTCAAAGCCGGGGCTTTGCGCATGCTTGGGTAAGTGCTCTGCCTCTGAACTAAACCCCCAGCTGGTGCAGTCTGCTAAAAAAGCAAATTAATGCCCCCTGAAAACCTGCTGATGGCTAAAATAACAGAAACGGATCTCCAGGGCTGGCGAGATGGCTAAGTGGGTAAAGGCACTTGCCACGCAGGCATTGTAACCTAGACTAAGTCCCCAGAACCCAAGGACGTGTGGAGAGCACACACTCTGCTTGCTGGATTTCTAGCCCGATGGACAACTTCTTCTGTATACAGAACTGAATTGAGCCATGGAGATCCAGTACCCCTGGAACGCCAGTAATACCCCATGAATGTTATCCTGTGAATCCCAAATGACCACTTATTCCCAACTTATTGGTCAAGAAGATGGGGAACATGGCGAGAACCTGGGGGCAGTGAGAGCACTAAACAAGAACAGGCTTTTGGAGTCGCCTTGCATACACATCAGAAGTTTATTTGAATTTTAATTAAGTCATTCTTAAAGGCTCTCTGGGGTTTTTAAAAATCAAAGTGTTTTTAGCAAATGATACCATGTGGCTTTCTTTAAAAACTAAACAACAGAAAAAGTTTAGAGCTGAAACAACCACGGCAAAGGGACACTGGTCTTTCCTCCAGCCTGATATAATTCCCAGCACCGGGGAGGCAGAGGCAGGTGAATTTCTATGAGTTCCAAGCAAGCCTGGTCTAAGAAGATAGTTTCAAGACAGTGAAGGCTACACAAAGAAACCCTGTCTCAAAAGGAAAACAAAACAAAACAAAACCAATGACAAAAAGTCCAAACAAACAAAAAAGCAAAACAAACAAACAAAAGAGTTATTATGGGGCACAGTGGAGCACGCCTTTAATCCCATTATTAGAAGGCAGATCTCTGAGTTCTCTTAAAACTGAACTGGTCTACAGGCTGAATTCCCAAAGAGCCAGGGCTACATAGGGAAACCCTGACTCAAAAAACAAACAAGTAGGAGGAGATGCTATTGTTTAGCTTAATTGGGGTTTTAGTTGTTTTTGTTCCAAACATTGGCTTTTTATAAAAAATTATGCATAGGGCCAAACTGTGTTGTTCAGTATGATTTTGAACTTATGAATTCAAGCAGTCTTCCTGCCTCATCCTCCAATTTGGACTCAATACACACACCACCACTCCAACTCCACATTCTTGATTTATACATGGAGAGGAAAAGGATGGGATTAGAAAAAGAAATATCCTAACCTTTCAATATATTTAAAAAAAACTCATGAATTTTGCTATGGCCACCTATAGAGAGTTTCTGTCCCACCTGGGCCCACAGCTATTCAGTCTTAGAGAAACATACAGAAACTTATATTAATTATAAACTGTTTGGCCTATTAGCTCACGGTCATTATTAATTAGCTCTTATAACTTAAATTAACCCATAATTCTTGTCCATGTCTAGCCACATGGCTTGGTAACTTTTATCAGTGAGGCATTCTCATCTTGTTTCCTCTGCATCTGGCTGGTGACTGCATCTCTGCCTTTCTTCTTCCCAGAATTCTCCCAGTCTGGTTGCTCCACATATCCTGCCTGTCTACTGGCCAAACTGTGTTTTATTAAACCAATACAAGTGACAAATCTTTACAGTTGAAAGTGTGTCTCTGCCTTTGTCCTTTCACAGAAGGTGTGTGACTAATGCCACTTAACAGCTGTGTTTGACCATATCCATTTTCTTTTTTAAACTTTACTACATTTATTCAGTTAGTTGTCATTCATTTAGTGTATGTATGTGAGCTGTGTGCCAGATCACACACATGGAGGTCCGAGGATAACTTTCAGAAGTCTATTCTATATCCACCATGTTCTCTTTCCACCAGGCAACAAGCTTAGGTGGTCAGACTTGGCACCGAGCACTCACATCCACTGAGCCATCTCGATGATTCCCATGTCACTTCTTAATCTTATGTCTCAAGCATTTAACATGTATTTAATCAGCAGTTCTAGTTACTGGGGTTAAACGCTGCGTATTTCTCTGTGTGTGAGTATGAGCATCTGCATGCATGAGCAGAGACCAGAGGACAACCTTAGGTGCGGTTCCTCGGGTGATGTGGACCAGCTTGTGTGAGTTTTTTTCTTTTGTTTTGTTTTTTAGAGGATCTTTCAGTTTCTCACTGGCCTGGAATGCTCTATGGCTAGACTAACTGGCCAGTGAGCCCCAGAGATCTGATTCCTCAGTCTTGGGATGAAAACCCTGTCCCCACCTACAGTTTTCTGCAGGGGTTCTGGAGATTAGACAGGCTTCCTCATGCTTGTGAGACAATTTACAAACTCCGATGTCTCCCCAGCCTAGCTTGAGAAATTTCTTAGATTATTGAAAACAAAAGCCTAAGGCCTCCCCGTTTCTGAGGAGTGGATGGGGGTGGGAGGAGGGGATGAAGGGGGACCTGTTGTTGGTATGTGAAATGAAAAAAATTTTTTAAATAAAAAAATTAAAACAGAAAGGATAGAGAAAAATTTAAAAATTGAAAACAAAAGCCTAAAATAAAACACTCCTGAGATTCTTGATTATTTTGATAATTAAAAATTATGGCTGGCATTTCAGGGAGTAAGTCATTTTATGTCACACATCTGTAGAGCATGCTGTGACATAACACTTGGATTCTCTGTGATTATGTGAGTTTCCCAAATGTTATGCCAGACACACAGATAACAGTTAGACTAATAAATTGATTTGTGT
>NC_134582.1:135984716-136007216 GCF_037038515.1 Microtus pennsylvanicus
TCCAAAATACTAAAATCTCTTGCACTGCATCTGCTGGGTGAACAGCATGGAGCATGAATTAGATCAACACGTGATTCTGTATATATAGATGGTACATAGACGATCACCATGCTGTCTGTACTGTACACCCATATGATATCACAAATGGCTTTATTATAATCCTGGGTTTTGTTTCTTCAGGAGAAGGTTAGGACAGGGTCTCACTGTGCAGGCCAGGCTGGCCTCAGACTCATGATCCTCCTATCTTAACCTGTCCCCACTCCGCTTCCTGAGTGCTGGGGTCACAAGCTTGCATCACCACACCTGACTCAGCTAAGTTTTTCAAGCAGGAAGTTGAATTACAAATGGAAGCTCATAATCATAAGGAAAATCATCTATATTCTCAGAAGACAAGGAAACACAGACATGGGCAGAAGCTCCTTGGACTCCCTGTTGGTGGTGGTTGGAAAGCAGAAACACATGGGCAGAGGTAAGATAAAAACCCTTTGTGGTGGTCTGAAAGAAAACGGCCCCCAATGGGAGTGGCACTATTAGGAGGCGTGATCTTGTTGGAGGAAGTGCGTCACTGTGGGGTGGGCTTTGAGGTCTTTTTCTGAAGCTCCCCTCCGTGTGAAAGCCAGTCAACTTCCTGTTGCCTGCAAGATGTAGCACTCTCAGTTTAGCATGGCATCTGCCTGCATGTCGTCAGGCTCCCCTTCATGATCACTGTAAGTGAGCCACCCCAAATAAATGTTCCTTTGTAAGAGTGGCCGATAAATGTTCCTTTGTAAGAGTGGCCGTGGTCATGGTGTCTCTTCACAGCAATAAAAACCCTAAGACACCCCTCAATGGCATACCCCATGACCTGCTTTCCTTCCTCTAGGTCCCAGTTCTCAAAGGATCCCCCATCTTTCAAAGCAGCCTTATTGACTGAGCCTAATGATTCAAACCAAACAATGTTTGCTAATCAAAACAAAGGAGGGCTAGCTTTTAAATACATTTCTCACTTGCTATAAGTACGACAAAACATACATTTTCATGTATTACTGCACATGAATAGCAGCTTGAATCATAGTAAAAAAATTGGAAACAACTTAAATATTACTGAATGCATGGGTAAACAAATAGGCTATATCCACACAATGGATAATGGATAATTGTTTGGCAAGGAAGTAACTGATAGTAAAGATTGTCACAGCCCTTTGGGAATCGGTTTAGCAATGCCTATCAAGATTTCTACACATAGTAATGTTCTGCCCTGCTAGTGTTGGTTATAGAGATGTCATCAAAGAACTTCACTCTGAACATAAGGGGGAAATCTATGCAACCACGCAGTTCAGTTTTATATATAATGGTGAAGAAATGAAGCATCTTAAATGTTTAGTGATAGCAGACTAGGCAAACATGCTATGATATGCACACAAGATGAAATATAGCAGCTAAAATAAATCACACATTCCTATGGGGAAATTATTTTACATGGCTGCAGCATCATTAGAACTCAGTTTAATGTCTCTCTTTCTTGTGTGTGTGTGTGTATGCACATGCATGCATGTGCACATGTGCATGCCAGAGGTCTCATTGTATAGTCCGGGCTGAGCTTGAACTCTAGATCCCCTGTTTTTACCTCCTGATAGCTGACTAGGGCTATTTTGGCTCTCAGCGTTCCCTTCTCTCTTTGTATTGTAAAATTATCTTTAGTAAGTTACCTTAAGAGTTTCCTAGAACAATGTCTAAAAAGATAAATCACTAGCAAAGATTCTAACATAAAGCATTGCCTTAGCATGCTGTAATGAAATCAGGTGGCTCACACCTCTAACTTTTCCATCAAAAGTCAATTCCCTCCTTCCTTCCTTCCTTCCTTCCTTCCTTCCTTCCTTCCTTCCTTCCTTCCTTCCTTCCTTCCTTTCTTCCCTTATTTCCCCTCTCTCTTTCTCTCCCTCCCTCCCCTCCTTCCTTTCTTTTTTTTCTTTTCTTTTGAGATGAAGCCTCAGAAAGAGACTCTGAGCTGTTTCATTTTTCTCACCTCCAGCAGCCTGTCTGAACTTACCATTTCAAAACTTACATTTATTACAAAACAAGACAAATCCTCTATATGCAAAAGTGTTTTGTGGTTCTTCTTTAATAAAAATAAATTGCTTGTATACTATATATTCTGATCATGGTTTCCCTTCTTTCAATCTCCTAGAACACTCAGCCACTGCTTTATTTCTTCCTCTCTTTAGAAAACAAACAGGCAAACAAAACAACAAGAAAGCAAACAAGTCAGAATAATTTTAAAAAGAAAAAGCACATCAAACACACACACACAAGCACACACAGACACACATGTAAACACACAAACATATACACAATAAAAACACAAAATTGGAAATAATAATATATAAACAAA
Organism: Microtus pennsylvanicus; assembly: GCF_037038515.1. NCBI lineage: Eukaryota > Metazoa > Chordata > Mammalia > Rodentia > Cricetidae > Microtus > Microtus pennsylvanicus. The sequence continues at coordinate 135,987,088 of NC_134582.1, forward strand.
AGACAAGTAAACAACAAGAAAAAATGCCCAAAGAGCTTTGGGGCAAAAATAGCATTGAGTTAGTTTTGTGTTGGCCATCGACTACTGGGCATGAGCCTACACTGTGTGTGTGTGTGTGTGTGTGTGTGTGTGTGTGTGTGGTGACACACCATTGGGGAAAACCGTTGTTGTTGTTTTTTCCCTTGCAAATAGATTCAATTGGAGTTAGCTTCTTGGTTAAGGATCCATGTCCACTGTCCTGTCTCATGCTGGGAGCCTGTCTGCCCGTCTGGCTTGGCCCTGTGAAGACCTGAGCAGACCTGTGCAGACCCTGTACAGACCTGTGCATACCTGTATAGACCCTATGCAGACTTTATGCAGACCTATGCAACCTGTGCAGACCTGAGCAGACCTGTGCAGACCTGTGCAGACCCTGTGCAGACCTGTGCAGACCCTGTGCAGACCTGTTCAGACCTGTGCAAGCTGCCCCATTCTCTGTGAGTCCTCGTGTGTATCAGTCCTGTGTATCTGGAACACACTGTCTCCTCAGTGTCCTCCATCCTTTCTGGCTCTCACAGTCTTTCATAGCTCCCTAAGGCCTAAGGGGAGTGGTTTGATGAAGACATCACCTTTAGGATGAAGATTCAAAACATCTCTCCCTGCACACTGTCTAGTTGTGAGTCTCTGTGTCAGTTCTTATCTGTGCAAGAGGAAGCATCTCTGCGAAAGCATTTTAACAATTCTGTCTGTGGAAAACCAACATTTGAGAAAAGTAGTTCTTCACTTGACCTAAGAAACCACTCATCCACGCCAGCTTGGCAGTCACTTACAGAGCACGGGTGGCAGGTGCCCCTAAGGCAGCCTCTTCTCTGGAAAGCCAGGCCCAAGGGCAGAGGGGCTGAGTCCCAGGAGAGAGGGTCTGATGAGACACCCCTGCCCATCCTGACCAGGAGGGAATGTTAGTAGGCCAGATCTGGGCGGTCACAGCTGCTCTTGACTTTGGGACTCCACTGTGTGTCGTGTCCCAGACAGAGTTTCACAAAGGGATGAGGACAGAGTGGACATGAGCAAAGTACAAGGATATACAAGTGGGAAAATATTACAAAACCACTTTAAACACTGGAAATGCATTGTCCTGGGTACTTTCCCAGTCACTGTGAAAAGACTCTGAGAGTCGAGAACATCCTAACTTTTTTACTGTGCCTTCTTACTCATTTCTTATGGATTTAAGAGACAAAGAGAGAGCAAGAATGTGTGGTCTTATATCCTGACCTGTGTGACCTTGTCTGTTCCTCTCATGGTGTATTTTACTACACACACAGTGTTTGCCATATTACATCTTTTGTATATGGGAAATAAATCAAAACTAAGGGCTTAGTGGAAAACAAAGACAATTTTAATGAATTACAAAGGCAGTTACAGCATTGGCCACAATTTTAATGAATTACAAAGGCAGTTACAGCATTGGCCACAATTTCTGATTACTCAACAACTTAATGGAAAAATAATAAAATTTGTTTTTTAAAAAGCATCATTTTGAAAAAATTAAATTTCTAAATAACTTTTAAACAAAAAGAATATGAACACTACAGATCATTTTCATGATTATATGAAGGGAAATGGGATATCAACTTCAGGGTTAGTTAAGGATGGATAGAAATAACTTCACATTTTCTTTTATGGTTTTTGGCGACAGAGTCTATATCCCAGGTTGGCTCCCAACTTGTGGCAATCCAGTTTCTTGGCTTAGAGGCATTCCCATTAGGTCTGGCCTTTTCAATTTTCAGACAGGATTTCACTATGAAGTCCAGGGTGGCTTTGAACTTATGATTGTCCCACCCATCCCCAGTGCCAATGATATTATAGAAATACACCAACATATCTGGCTTCACTGTTTATTATTATTATTATTAAAATTTTAAATTAAAACCAAACACATAAGTTTATTAAAAAAAGAACAAAGGTAGCAATGACTCAAAGGGGAAACAATAAAAAATGTGAAAAGAAAAGAAAAATGATACTAAGAAAAATACAGTGGATGCCACAGGCCCCTTTCAGGTCCAAGGCCACAGCCGGGAGCATTGATCAGCTTTGGCTGTATCTGTTGTAGCCGAAAGAAGTGACCTCAAGGTAAGTTTATTTCCCATATCCAAAGACCTGAGTCCCACTGCCCTGATCTGATGCTTCTCTGAAGAACTGCAGCAGAGGCTGCTGTGACATCTGCTTTGGAATTCAGCTATTCCCACTACCTACTGGTTTGCCTTGCTTCCTCAAAGGAAATGTTTGTGGGAGTGCCCTTGAGAAAGTCTGGCATGCCAGCCTCGGAACCCCCATTTCTGGAGACAGCAGGTCTGCGGCAGCTAGTGCTACGAGTGACCTCGGGAAGGAAATCTTAAGACAGCAGCATCTTGGCTGCAGCACCAACTGGCCAATAGGCATGGGAGAACCTCACTGGTGACAGATTGACTTGAGGTAGCAGTACATGCATAAAAGCAAACATTCATCATAGAGGCTAGAATCCAACATTGATGAACATATGTGCTGTTGGTGCAGAATCTCAATACATTGGGAGACCGAGATGGTGGTGATTGCAAGGGTACGACCGTGTCCGATCCTGGTAATAATGGGTGCACTGCAGAGAAACAGTGGAAGACTGAGGTTAGTTAATTATCACATAAGGAATAACACAAACACTAGGCAGCCTCTTTACCACCATATAAAGTGATTAAATATTTTATAAGTAGACAGGAAAAAAAAAACCCTGAGGGTGAAGCTCAGGCCTCTATTGTAAGACAAGTGAGGTTTTAGAAGGTTGAGCTCTGAAGCTAGGTCAATCTGGCCAAACAAATCTGTTGGGAAATAGTCAACCATAACATATGGAACTGGGTCATCTTGGGCTCACAAAGTCTCTTCAAACTACTCAATAAGAGTGGTCCATTGCATCCTATCAAAGGTTAGCATTCTCTCCTTGCTTGAGGTGAAGCAGATCCCTCTGCCTCCTCACTTAGCCAGTAGAGAAGTCATAAACTAACCCACCCTGCTGAAGAGAAGAGATTAGACTCCCAAAGGCCCACAGAACAAAGCTAACATGCATCATCAGAAGCCATCGGAGCATTGGTGTGCTTACAGACACTGATGTTAGGTCTCCGTAATCACACAGTAGGTTGAAGACCTCACAGTGGAACAAACGTTTGATACATAAACCTACTGAACACCTTGTCTTGGGAACAGCACACCGTACGGTACTGATTGTCCTCCTGGTGTTCACCACCACAGCCCAGCATCTCCAGAGACCACGCACCACAAGATCACCAGCCCAAGAAAAGATCAAAATTTCAAGTATGGGATCTCCTGAATATGTGTGGCTTTTGTGTTTCTGTCAAGTCAAAAGAGGGGATTGCTGTATCAAGTAGAGGAGGAGGCTGCACAAAGGAGAACCCATCAATAGGAACCAGTACTTAGTCCGGCCAGCATCCTGGGGGCTGATGCTGACTCCCACACAATCTCGGGTTTGTGGAGAAAGCACAGCTGCTTGAGGAAAGAGTAAACGACAGAAGGCTCTGAGCGCAGAGTGGGGAGAAGTCCGGTCATCCGCTCTAGTTTTTCCATTTACACACTAACTCGATGTCTTTGCTGTCCTCACTGAGCAATTATCATGCACTGTGTCCATAGAACTTGCAGTTTCTGGTAGGATAACACAAACAAGGACATTTTTTCCTTCTTCACAATTTCATGGCTAAAGCTTTGGTTTTTCCCATACGTGTTAGCGACGCAGTACACAATTATTTCTTTTGTTATTAAGGTGAAGCCTTTCCCTTTCCCAGCTGACAGATGCATTTTCTAATCTCTCTTTGACATTTCCAGTTGCCGGGCTCACACTCTGGTGATTCAGGAACAGTGCTGAGGAAAGCGGGGTCACTTGGACACAAGCCCTATGAAGTTACAACACTAACTGACTTGGGGTCAGTTGGCACAGGATTGTGGCTACACTGGGCAGGACTGGGCATTAGATAGCATGACTCAGAACTGAACACTGCTTGAAATGGATGAGTTGCAGAGTCAGGAAATATGCTTGATGTTGCCATCAGATCTCTATGTGCCCTGGATTTAATACACACACACACACACACACACACACACACACACACACACACCCCACACACACACACACACATACACACACACACACACATACACACACACACACACACCACACACACATACACACACATACACACCACACACACATACACACACACACACATACACACACACATACACACACATACACACACACATACACACACACATACACACACTCACACATACACACATACACACACACATACACACACACACGCACACACACATACACACACACATACACACACACATACATACACACACACACACCACACACACATACACACACACATACACACACACATACACACACACACATACACACACACACCACACACACATACACACACACACATACACACCACACACATACACACACACATACACACTCACACACACACACACACATACACACACACACATACACACCACACACACACACACACACACATACACACACACACACATACACACCACACACACACACAGACACACACATACACACCACACACACACACACATACACACACATACACACCACACACACACACATACACACACACACATACACACACACACACACACAGACACACACATACACACCACACACACACACACACATACACACACACACACATACACACCCCCCCCACACACACAGACACACACATACACACCACACACACACACACATACACACACACATACACACCACACACACACATACACACACACACATACACACATACACACATACACACACACACACACACACACACACACACACGCTACCGTAGACTGCTGCAGTTTCTGTCACGTAGTGACCTCAGTTGTTCCTGCAGCTGACATAGTCCCAGTTGTGTGGTATTGAACCCTCACCCTGAGAGGGAATGGCAGAAGCAGCCTGCACTCTTACCAGAAGTAGTACACATTCCAAGGACTTCGTAACTCATTTTCCCGCCCTTTTGCATAAAGTGGTTCAAGGGAGCTGAGCTGTTCACACATGCTGCTGAACGTCATTGTGGTACACTCTTTTTGTAACACTGTGTCAGAAGCTTCCATAAGCCAGAAGTTAAATAAAGCACATCAGAGGCTTTGGTATGAAGTCTCAGGTAGGCGACCCATCCCACCGTAACGCAGAGATTCCCCCACGCATTCAAGGGAAGGTGAGCTTCCGTTTGTAGCACCCCTTTCAAGAACAATTGACAAATCATTTGCGCCTCACACATCCCCCCACTAAGGAAACCCCCAATCCCTGAGAATCTCTTTGTATACTTCACCCTATTTATGTCAGCTTGTTTATCTGAGACAGTTTTACATGAGTCCCCGAGTTGCCACCACTTGGGCCACACAACTCAACATAGTCTGTAATATGAGAGGCATCTCTGATGTGGAATCATGCCTTGGGAGGTCGTGGCAGTTCTGCGCACCAGAGCTACAGTACAGATGGACCCCTGGAGTTCTGAGCCTCTCTTCCAGATATCAAAGTCGTGGGTCTTATATTCCCGTCTTCAGCCAAGGGTCGCATGCCATTCACCACACCTTTGAGTATCTCACTGTTTATGACACTTGGCAGAATGACCAAATGGTCATGAGACCACAACTGTCCATCGCGAGCTGAGCTCCACAAGCCGCATTGTCTTCCGCTGTAAACCAAAAGGCTGGATCCAGGATCCGCACAGCAAGCGAGTGACAGGAGGTTCACATTTCCAGGTCCTCCATCAGTGTTGGTCCACTGCATCTCCTTAGCTAGCCTCAGTGGTCACACTGGGCATAGGAGTGTATCTCTATGACCAGGCGACAGAGGAGGCTGAGTATAGCCCTGATGTCTCAGGCAAAATTAGACAGCTACTGTACTGTGCCTCATTCAGGAGTGACCTGGAAAGACAGCAGCACAGCCAACACCTTCCCACACTGGTTTCAGGGGGTTCAATACTGAGAAAAAAAGGACCAAAGAAAGAATATATACAGACCTATACCGGGGGTAAAAAGCTCTGTTAGTTTCCAAAGAGAACTAATTCTGTAACTGCCTGAGCACACTGGTGTCTCCATCCCTGCCCTCAGGTAGAGTTAGTGCCCACTCCTTTTGAATATGGGCACAACTTAGGGCTATATTAGCTAATGGAACGAAGAGGCGGTAACTGGGCGTCTTCTTCTTTTTCCGTCTTAGAACCCTGAAGCCACAAAAGAGAGAGGGAGGGAGGGAGAAGGTGTAGGAAGGAGGGAGAGAGTAAAGAGGACAAATAAACAGGTTACAGTGATAGATGGAAGAAGGCCTATGAGATGAGACAACCACAGGACAAAGGCATCCGAAAGGGAGGGACATCCAGGTGCTGAATGACCCAGTCTGAGAGATCTCGCCTAGGAGAGGGAACCATGAGCTCAGCCCAGCTGGCCAACTCATGGGGCTGGAGACAGGAAAATGGAAGTCCTTTGAAGACGGTAAGCTTTGTAGTGTTTTCTTCTGCAACTGGAGATCACCAGACCAGAACTCGGTCTCCGAGAATAAAAACTGTGACACGTGTCTTAGAATCTGCGGATGGGCTAAAAGGAAAATCCTTACAGAGGTCAGTAGTGGGGGCTTGAAAGGCAGAGATGCTGTTGCCCTTGAATGCTGAAGGAAGGGGACTGTGTCTCACTGTGCACAGGAGGGACACAAAGAAGGCTGTGGGGGACCTCAAAAGAACAAGACTCAACTTCATGTGGAAAAGCAAAAACAAAAAACATTAAAAAAAAAAAAACAGGATAGCCAAAACAATCCTGTACAATAAAGGAACTTCTGGAGGCATCACAATCCCTGACTTCAACTCTACAACAGAGCTACAGTACTGAAAACAGCCTGGTATTGGTATAAGAACAGACAGGAGGACCAATGGAATCGAATAGAAGACCCAGATGTCAATCCACACATCTTCGAACACCTGATTTTTGACAAGGGAACAAAAATATCAAATGGAAAAAAAAGCATATTCAACAAATGGTGCTGATATAACTGGATATCGACATATAGAAGAATGAAAATAGATCCATGTTTATCACCATGCACAAAACTCAAGTCCAAATGAATCAAAGACCTCAACATAAAACCAACCACACTGAACCTCATAGAAGAGAAAGTAGGCAGCACACTTGAATGCATTGGCACAGGAGACCACTTCCTAAATATAACCCCAGTAGTAGAGACACAGAGAAACAATTAATAAATGGGACCTCATGAAACTGAGAAGTTTCTGTAAAGCAAAGGACATTGTCAATAAGCCAAAACAGCAGCCTACGGAATGGGAAAAGATCTTCACTAACCCCACATCGGACATTGGAGGGCTGATCTCCAAAATATACAAAGAACTGAAGAAATTGGTCATCAAAAGAACAAATAATCCAATGAAAAAGGGGAGTACAGACCACTCTCAACAGACAACTCTCAACAGAGGAATCTAAAAAATGGCTGAAAGACACTTAAGGAAATGCTCAGCATCTTTAGCCATCAGAAAAATGCAAATCAAAACAACTCTGAGATTCCATCTTACATCTGTAAGAATGGCCAAGATCAAAAACACTGATGACAACTTATGCTAGAGAGGATTGGGGTATAGGGAACACTCCTGCATTGCTGGTGGGAGTGCAAGCTGGCACAGCTGCTTTGGAAATCAGTATTCTCAGAAAATTGGGAAACAACCTACCTCAAGATCCAGTAGTACCACTTTTGGGTATATACCCAAAGGATGCTTAATCATACCACAAGAACATGTGCTCAACTATGTTCATAGCAGCATTGTTTGTCATAGTCAGAACCTGGAAACAACCTAAACACCCTTCGACCAAAGAATGGATACAGAGGATATAGTACATTTACACAATGAAGTACTACACAGCATAAAATAATGGCATCTTGAAATTTTCAGGCAAATGGATGGATCTGGAAAATATCATATTAAGTGAGGTAACCCAGACCCAGAAAGACAAATACCATATGTATTCACTAATAAGTGGTTTTTAGACATAAAAGTAAAGAAAAAATAATCTACAATTCACAATCCTAGAGAACCTAGACAACAAAGAAGACCCTAAGAGAGACATACAAGGATCTAATCTACATGGGAAGTAAAAAAAGACAAGATCTCCTGAGTAAATTGGGAGCATGGGGATCATGGGAGAGGGTTGAGGGGGAGGTGAGAAGAGGGAGGGGAACAGAGAAAAATACATAGCTCAATAAAAACAATTTTTTAAAAAAAGAAAGAGCCCTGAACTTTTGGTTTTTCAGTTGAGAACAGGATGGGAATTGTACTCACCACCCTGCCCACTAACTCCACGATCAAAAGCAGAGAGAGAGAGAGAGAGAGAGAGAGAGAGAGAGAGAGAGAGAGAGAGAGGCAACATCGTGATATTGCCCTGCCAAATGCCAAGTATGACAAAATGTAGAATACCATGGTACTAGTTTGCCCCTTGTTGTTATGAAAATACAAGGACCCGGGAGGAACCAGGAATAGTAGAGGGAGGGGAAACTGTGTTCAGATTATATTGTATGAGAAAAGAATTTATGCTTAATAAAAGGGAAAAGTTAAAAAAGAAAAAAGAAAAAAAAAGGACTGTGGGGAAGTTGGTACCTGGAGAACGTGGGAAACAGAGAAGATTCTAACATATGAACAGGTGACTGTTAAAAACACCAACTGGTCTTGGTTTTAGCTGCCTATGAAAACTACTTGAGAAGAAAAATAAGGGCTCCCCACCCCCACCCAAATATGTGGAATCTAGAGAAATTTAAAGGACCTAGGGTTCGTTGAGTTAGAAAGCAATGCTGTTTCTCTTGTCTCAAAGCCTTGCTAGTAAAAAATGGCCTTAGGAGAATCACATGCGGTCACTGAAGATAGAAATTATGTGGCCTAAACCATAAATTGATGCTTCAGCATAAAGTCCAGATCCAGGGTAGGACTACAGGGGGACAATGGTAAAAACACAGTGACAGTCACACAGCCTCTCAGCTAAACAGAATCTGTGACTCCCAAGGGTGCGCCTTCTACCCACTCCTGACAAAATAGCACAGTACTTCCCAGAATCAGCCGAAGGGCCGGAGCGCTCACTCCGTGGGTAGACCTCCGTGGGTAGATCACTCAGCCCTCACCAGCCGAAGGGCCGGAGCGCTCACTCCGTGGGTAGACCTCCGTGGGTAGATCACTCAGCCCTCACCAGCCGCTTAAGCCAGACACTGCCGTGCACACCTAGAATCCCGCATGGTGGGTGCCGACAGTCCCAGTGCGCCTTCCATCATCTCTGTAGAGAGAGATGGATGCAGAAGACAAAAGAAAACCAGCTTTCTGGCCAGCCAGCCTGACTGTGTGACAACAAACAGGATGCCTTGTCTCAAACAAGGTGGAAGATAAGAACTGGCACCTAAGGGTGTCTTCTGGCATCCACACGGTCCACCGTCCTTTCTCTCCTCCCTTCCCCTTCCCTCCTCCCCTCCTCTTCTCTTTCTCTCTCTCTCTCTCTCTCTCTCTCTCTCTCTCTCTCTCTCTCTCTCTCTCTCTTTCTCTCTCTCTTTCTCTCTCCCCCACACAAACAAAACACAGGTGTGTGGTGTCAATTCCAATTTGATACCAAAGAAATGGACACTGTTTTCATTGGTGTAGGGGAAGGCCTTTGGGTTGATGTACATGTCGCACCTCCCTAAATTCCTCTTGGCCATGACAGTTCCCCAGACTCTCCTTGCTTTTGTAGGGTGTGACAATTTGAGTAGCGCTGGTAAAATATTTTGTAGGATGAACTTCTACTGGTCTTTGCTTGGTTTTTCATGGGGGAAAAGAGCAGAATTATTTATGGGTTTGGGGGAAGGCAGCTGTGACAGATGGAGGGCTACATGGGATATTGGGTGCAGTCTATTGCCACGACACCGGCGTTCACATTGGCCTAGCCACCTAATACATCGTTCGGGCTTAGAAAGTGTGTGTGTGTGTGTGTGTGTGTGTGTGTGTGTGTGTGTGTGTGTATGTATTAGAGCAACTTACAGGCTGTGGTCCAGCCAATCCAACAATGGCTGTCTCCCAATGGCAAGGACAATGCTAGTCTCAGCTCGTCTTCAGTGTCTGCTGGAATCCCGAAGAAGTACGCTCTAATGTCAGTAAAGGAATGGACTTGCCAGTGAGAGCCAGGGCAAGCTGGCAAAGAGCATGTCCTTTATATAACCTAGCACCACCAGGTGTGGCCGAGATCTAAGGATCTTCTCATCTCAAATTACCTGGATGTAGGGTGGGTCTTCCTTCATCAAATGATTTAATTAAGAAAAATCCCTCATAGATGTACCCAACCATTTGGGTTTTAGTTCGTTTTAATTTTTTGGATATTCTTAGGCATGCATTTTATGTATATGAGTGCTTTGTCTTCATGTACACACACCAGAAGAGGGCACTGGATCCCATGGTACTGCAGTCAGAGACTAGAGTGAACCGCCGTTTAGACACTGGGAACTGAACTCAGGACCTCTGGAAGAGCAGCCAGTACTCTTAACTGTCAGCCATCTCTCCAGAGCCACACTTGGCTTTAGTTAATTCCAAATGTTGACAACCAAGAATGACCATCACAGTGTCTAACAAAATTTGAAGAATATAAATGAAAATTCAGTATATTATACTGAGTATATTATTCAATATAATGTACTATGTATTCAAAAATGAGGAAACTGTGTTTCTTCAGATCTCTTCCCCCTTAAACCTTGTATCATAGAGTATCGGGTGCAGGTTTAGAGGTGAAAAGGAAGGCAAATTAGCCATGTGGCTTCTCTCAGCCTCCGCTTCAGAGACACTTGCAATACAAATATATTGTAAATGGGTGATTTTTAAATGACAGACCTGTGATTTTTACCTACTGATTGTCTGGGTTTTGTTTTAGTTGTTTGTTGTCCTTTTCTGGAGTTGTAATGTTATTTTGGTGACTTTCTCTCTAATGTCACATATGCAGCTTAAGTATACAACTGTATGTTAGCATATGAGGAGTGTGTTTACTCACCCAGCCACTCAGCAGAGCCTCCTAAGTGCCGTTCAGCCTTAGTCAGAGCTGGAGATGACCTCAGCCTGTATCTGCCTGGGTGGTACTACAGAATGGAGACGCTAAGAATCAAATGAGCGCACGCCTTTAATCCCAGCACTTGGGAGGCAGAGGCAGGCGGATCTCTGTGAGTTCGAGACCAGCCTGGTCTACAGAGCTAGTTCCAGGACAGGCTCTAAAGCTACAGAGAAACCCTGTCTCGAAAAATCAATCAATCATCAATCAATCAGTCAATAAAAATAAAAATGAAATTATCCAAATGTAGCCTTTGTTTCCATACCTGTAAGCAAACACGCACTGAGGTTTTGCAAAGCCAGTTCTTCTGTAAATATGTAAGCCATGTTTCCAAAATGTTTCTTGCCTTTTCCATGTGTATGCAATGGTCCCTAGAAAGGCAACAAGGCCAGCTGCTTCCATTAGAGGACGTTTTGTTTGCAGTGTTCCGCCTCTGTTCTCATCCATTCTCCTCTCTTTAGTTCCTGGCCTCTGATTATTAATCTCCAGCACCAACAGGAAGAAGAAGAACATACTTAGAAATTTAAGATCAATTGAAAGCTACCACCCAGAGCACCTGCCAGATGTGAACCCTTGTACAGCTCACAAAATCCCCTGAATGGGGATGATGTGGGTAACTCTCCAACAGAAGCCTTGGGGAAAGGATCCCCCGATGGCAGGCTACCTCCGGGGCCGACTCTATATGACATGTCTCACTCTGGCTTTCTGTTTCTTCTCCACATTTTGCCCAGCCTATTCCAATGTGCCTCTGTTTCCAATCTTGCCCCTTTCCACCTAATTAAATGCCACCAAACTGCTACCTAGAGACACCAGTTCATACGAAGACTCCACATTCCCATCTGAATAAAACTGAGCAACACGGTGAACGTGTAATTTAATAATGCCCTTCTACAGTCTGTTTTCAAACTCCCCACATGACATATGGATGAAAACGTTAATGAAACTTCATGTTTAAAAAAGTTGATTAAATATCACGATTGGTTTTAAATTAAGTAATCAAGCCAGTAACTAGGAGGTGGGCAGCGTGGTGGTGAGGAGCGCGGTGGTCCTGGTGAGGTCAAAGCTAAACTGTAGCTTCAGGCTAGAGGCTCAGTTTACTTAGCTTCAGGGAGCACAGGGAGGTCATCTATACAACAGCAGTGAGAGTTAAAGCACAGTGAGATTAGCCAGGCAGTGCTGGCAACGCCTTTAATCCAGCACTTGGGAGGCAGAGGCAGGTGGATCTCTGTGAGTTCGAGACCAGCCTAGTCAGTTCCAGGACAGCTAGGACTGTTACACAGAGGAACCCTGTCTCAAAAAACAAAACAAAGAGGACAGTGAGATTGCAACAATGCCTGGCAAGTAGGTGGCACTCACAGCTGCCAGCTTTTATTGATGCTATCGTTTGGGTGTGTCCCCTGACATTCGCGTCTTGGAAAGTTAAGCCCAGAAGTCTTGTGGGAAGGATCTTTGGAGATGGAGCCCTTGGGAGGTAATGAGAACCACAGAAGGTCATGAGGGTGACTTCCTCTCTCCTGAGGGCTTTGTGGCTTTGTAAGAGAGACCTGGGCATGCCTTGTTTGCACTGTCTTGAGTCTCTGCAGAGTCCCCATTAGAAAAAGAACCCGCTCCCTCCTCTTCACAAATGCGGACTAAACTATTATTTTTTTATGAGTTACTCAGCCTGTAGGATTTAGTTCAGCGACTTAAAAGGCTAAGAATTACTATGTGAACCCAGGGGAAATAAAGAACACACACACACACACACACACACACACACACACACACGCTCGCGCGTGTGCAGGAATAGGGTTTTAAATAATTAATTCCCAAATTAAAATATTGTTAACGCTACCTGAAGTCAATTACTTATTTTTCCTCTTGTTTGTTTTGTTCCTATTTAAATAGGCAGGGTTATATTTATTCCACCTGCCCCAACTTCTCAAGAAACTGGTCCCTACTGATGACTGACACATCAATTTCTATCTTTTTCTTAAAACTGGCTTTAAATTTCTATAATCTGTACCCAAGATGGAAATTATTATGATGAAACTATTGGTTGCTTTTCCCAAGTAACTATTTTGGTGGGAGAGTTTGGCACTTTGTGGAAGCAAAACATGAAAGCAAACTTGCTTTTAATTTTTCTCATTTCAAATCCTTTCATCTTTACGGATTTAATTGTGAAACTGTATAATAGAACCGGTTGTTGTTGGCTTCTTTCTTTTTTTTCCTTTTTCAAGTTCACTCCATTTTCTACAAATGTCTAGGTCAGATTTACACCATTTTCTACGTTAGAAAAAGGGGAACAAATGCCCCAAAGCAGGGTTTCATTGGGACAGAGTTGATTTTTGAATTTAGGAGGACAGGAAAGTGAAGCTTGAAATCCAGGCACGCAGGCGAGTGGGCGAGTGTTGGGTTTGGGTTCCACTTTGTTGCTCAAATTCGACATGGGCATCGCAAAAACTAGGGCGTCCCTGGGTGGGCTCGAACCACCAACCTTTCGGTTAACAGCCGAACGCGCTAACCGATTGCGCCACAGAGACTCCGGTGCTGGCAGGCGCTCCAGCCGAGGCCTTTATGAAGAATAAAAGCGACTTCTTTTTTCTCCAGCCCGATTCTTATTAGAAGCGGAAATTTTATTTAATGTTTTTAATTTTTTTTGAGTCTCCCTTCTACTTCTGAAGCATATTGAAAAATTATGCTTCAGGATGGAGCAGAATTGCACGTCACGACGTGAATTAAAACGCTCTTGCTTTTTCTCCAAGCGCGGTTTGGAAGGTTCTGTTGCAAGAAGGTGACAGTCTCTGATTGATTACCTTTCGTAAAGACTTTAAAATGTTCAGCGTGTGGGCTGACTTTTCCTTTGGTTTCTGTTCTTGACGTTGTTTGCCCGCCAATCTTACGTTACTTACCGAGCCTCTTCGAGGCCGTCTGATTGTATGCGTGTCTTTTGTTTTTAGATCCAGGTTTTATTAAAATATATATGCAATCCCTGTTTGCGTTTCGACTTTATTCAGCGCAATTGTCACGGTAACATTTCGTTACAACGCGTCCCCGAGGCTTGCGAGCAGTTGCTGAATTGGCTCTGATTTTCTCTGTCGAGACCTTTTTACTTGCGTTTAGCCACGCTATTGAACACGCACCCTTACACGCACCCTCAAAGGCTTTTTGAAAAAGAAATTACAGAAGAAAAAAAATGGGACTTATGATTAGTTGGGCATATTATAGCGCAGAATTATTTCTTGCAAACATATTCGATCCCTATCAATATTCCTCAGGAAAATCTTTCCCTCCTGTAAAAGTTTGTTTGATGCCTTTTAAACTGTTCAAAATCTTATTTTTGCACCCAGTGTCCACGCGTCCAAGAAGCAATAGTTTCCACTTGCGAACTCGATATTTCCGTTTTTGTGTCACTAAATTGCTCTGGCCGTAATCATTCGAAAAATGATCCATTACAGAAGTTCTGTGCAACATGCTTTTATTAAGTCCAACCGACCGAGTCCCCCAGTTGCGTGATGACAACTTAAATTGGCTTTAGAACCAATTAGCAGAGAAGTTCCTTGAAAGGTTGAGCCGTTAAACCACTGGGAATTTACGCCAAGCCGGACTTCTCAGCTTTCAACACAGTTTTAGATGTGAACTTGAAAATTCTGACTTTGATACAAGCGAGGCACCTTCTAGAACATGCTGATGGCATATATAATTACATGGTGTTGACTTCAAACCTTAATTTTTAAATGTCTGCTCATTTCTGGGACGGGCACCAAAGCTACAGAGAAATCCTGTCTCGAAAAACCAAAAATAAATAAATAAAAATAAATAAATAAATAAATGTCTGCACATGTATACAAAAGTCAGGAAGCGCTGCCCCCTTTCCCTCGGAGTGTTTCTCCTCTGCTGTTGTTCTCTGGACTGTTGAGTTTAAGCTGCTTGCAACTTTACTTGTACTTGACAGTGCTTCCTTAAATGTTTACTCTCCTACTGACAATGTAGCCACAGTCCTGCCCAAGCCCACATCCTTAGCTCCCATTTCTCTCTCTGGCTCAAACATCCGTACTAACATTCTCACTTCTAAAAAGAGAAATGAGCTATCCAGGAAGAAAACTAAGTCAGAAAAAAAAAAAAAGGTCAACTCATTGCACACCAAAAATCTGTCTGTGTTGAGTGCTGCTGTGGTCTTAAAAGCTGACTTCAAGCCTGCTTCTACAGCTGACATTTTAAGTAAGACAATATTAGGTTCCAGTAGCTAATCAGCCTTGCCTTTTTGCATCCCTATATTTGAAAATATTTCAAAAGAGCATATAAGTATTTTTTTAAATACTGAATGGAAATCAGAACATCTGACTTCAAGGATACCTGTTGACACCCATTTTATGCAAAGTGCCCACTTAGTCAAGGTTTGCCCACTTAGCCAAGGTTTGCCCACTTAGCCAAGGTAAGAGAGCAGTCAATGTTGCTACTCAATGTTGGTGATCACCTCATTTTAGGCCTTACTGTTTGTGCAGAACGTTGAGGGTCCAGTTAAATCTACTGATAACTTTAGAAACATTTCCCCTTGAATTTTAGAATAACCGAAGAAAAATGATTCCCATTGCTTCATTAGCACCCAGGGCTTTCAAATTACTAAAACTGAACAGGCCTGGGTATCCTTCCCTTTATGTATTTTGTCCGCCACTCAGCTGCGAATTTACCTTTCCCAGGAACACGCCTATCAGTGGAGGCCGACCAGCGCAGATTAATGACCCATATATTTAATTTTCTCCCGGGAGAGAGGAAGAGAGAAAGACCATCTGTGCGAACGGCCGCACGTGTCTTACCAGACCAGGCAAGCCGGACCACGTGGATTTCTGCAGCCCCAGTCACAACGGAGGCAGGGCACTCAGAAGACTCGCTTCTGAGGAACAGGTAGCTTTCAGGATCTCCTCCAGCCCAGTGTGCTATGGTTTAGGGCTTCGCAGTTTGCATCTGGGAGGACAACTGAGCTGTTTAGAGGAGCAGCCCAGTTGGAGCTGGGTTTTAAACAGCAGTTTGAGAAATCCCCCACGGATCAGGTTGGTTGTGCTGCACAAAGCAAGTTAAAGGAGGGTGCTGACCAGACCTCTCCAGAGCAAGAAAGAACGGAGACCTGGATGAGTAACACTTAGCGCATGATCCATAGTGATGCTAAGCTCAGCTCTGGACTCAAGCCACGCTTTCCACACATCTAAACCTTCCTCCTGTGAAAACTAGAACTCGGGGCAGCTAGTGGCACATGAGAAAGTGGGTTTGGAGGTGACCAATAGGTACAGTTATTCATAAAATACACAAGATATTTCAGAAAGGTCTTTGGGTATCATTTCTTTCTTTAAGAAAATCATTGTAAAAGTCCTGTCACTTGGAGCTTTATGTGAATTTATTCAGAGAGTTGTCTCCACGGTATGGTTAACAAACAGATGATTTATGAGAACAGACAAAGAAAGGCAAAAATAGTGCATTAATACTCTGCCTGGAGTGTTCCAATAACACTAAAATATGGCTCTTTCTCCCCCTCCCTCTCGTATGTGAAGAAAAAAACCCAAATCATTTTATTGGTTTTTTAATCAAATGATAAACTGAAATTTTACTCACCGTTATCTTCAGCATCATCCCCTGTGATCTTCACTTTAACTGTTTCCTGTTAGACTGAAATGTGGACCTCTAACTTGCTTCACTACGTGGGATGGGGTGGGGGAATCTCTCCGGGGAGACCTTGTGGTCAACTCAGTAAACCTGACAAGTTCCCCCTCAACTCAGTCTCTTTCCTATGTCATTCAGTAAGGGAGTCACAGTCTCTGTAGCCAATGACAACAGAAAAGACAGCTTCAGACAACAGCCTTCTGCGTGCCCATCTCTGCAGGGAAAGTACCATTGTGCATGCAGTGTGGCCAAGCTAGCCTTTTTATTTATTTTTTCTTCTTTTTTCCTTCTCACCCTCTTTCTCTTCTTCTTCAACCACTGAACAGGGCTTGCAGGGAAGGTTATTTAACATGCTGCGAGGGTCAGCAGGATGGTCCAAGTCTCATGCTCAGCTTTTTAAAGCTGGTCTATTAGAAATTAACATTATAGTGGTCAACTATAATTCCAACCTTTGGGAGGAGGAGCAGGAAAGTCGGGGACTCAGAGTCATCCTCAGCTATATATATAATGAGCTTCAAGTCAGCCTAGGCTTTAAGAGACCTTGACTCAAAACAAAAATAAAAATAGATATCCTTTAAAAATTTAGAATAAACTTTTTTTTATTTGCTTCAAAGAAATAAAGTAAGCCAATGTCAAAGAAAGAGACTTTAGTAAGGACAAGGGTGGTTGTCACACAGAAATGAGTGGATTCAGCATGGTGGGCCGGACAGGGGGAGAGAAAGCTGGGTGCCTGCGAACAGGCCTTCTGCTTACTCCAGTGCCAGGGAAGAAATCTTGTTTCGTTTGGTTCAGAGACCTTTTGGAAAATAGTGCATGAATATTTTTTTCTAAAATGTTAAACATATATGTCACTAAAAACTTAAAGATCAATAGTTCTGCTTAAAAACAAAGAGAAAATGATTTAGTTAGAGGGTATCCTTTCAACACAACCTCCCAAGTCTTCAAGGCAGTGGGGGCTGCACGCCTTTAATGCCAGCCCTTGGGAGGCAGAGACTGACATGGCAGATCTCTGTGAGTTCGAGGTCAGCCTGGTCTACAAAGTGAAGTCCAGGACAACCATGATTACACAGAGAAACCCTGTCTCAAGAAATTAAAAAGGAAAGAAATAAAGGAAGGAAGAAATAAAAGGAAGAAAAAGAATAGAGAAAAAAACGAAACCCCCAAATCTAAGCCTCTGGTTGTTAAGAAAAGCCATGGGTACTTCATGCAACTCTGGTGGCCTCCAGGTAGACACAGAAGATGTGATGAAGAGTGAGGCCATTGTCCCCTACACCCACAGTTTCAGAAAAACTTCAGGTACAAAAAATCCCAACTAATGCCCTGGGGATAGCTTTCCTGCTTTTGAAGCCATTTCTCACAAAATGGACAGGACGCCTCCAGTCAGTCAATCACAAAGGCAGTTGTGCCTAGCTGTCCAAGTCTTTAAAAGTGTTTGAGGACAGAGAAACAGAATCTTCTCTGTAGTAGTTAGAGCAAGGGATGCTCGACCTTTTAAGCAAGCTTGATGTAAAATCTGAGCGTGACAAAAGTAGATTTTGTAGTATTACAAGATAGCAGAATAGTGTGGCTACCGAGCACCCTTAGTATTTACGGACTAAAAATGAGGTAACAGGAATAAAACATTTTTCTGTGTGCCTATAGTTTCTGGGGTTTGGCCAAAGTTCATTCTGGGGCTGGGAATATAACACAAGGTACAGTATGTGTTTAGCCCTTGTGAGAGCCCCAACACACACACACACACACACACACACACACACACACACACACGAGTTAATTTTCCCTGGGACCATTTCAGAACACTATCCTAAGAGAGCAGGTTGAACCCCTGGCATTATCTCAAATTCCTTTTGTTTCTCACCTTGATTAGCAGGGTCACTTCCCCACCAAGGTGTCTCAACTTCGACTGCATCCCCTCCTTTCCATAACTGTTCCTAATACTTTGTATTAGGCCAATAAATTTCATGTATTTCCCTACTAGAACCTAAACTCTAGTAGATGTATACTAAAACTGGTGCACTGTAGCAACATATGTGATAGAATGTACCATTGTATTGAGAGATTGTACCAACATACATGATATGACGTACCAGTGCAGGTCACATGTAAAATACGCAGGCCCTGTAAAAAATACTAAGTACCATTTCTTTCTTTCATAAGCATGCTTCATTGTTAGGGCTCCCTTTTATTTTCTCTTATGAGTGTTGGGCCTCACTATGCTAGGTAAACTCTCTATCATAAATCGTGCTCCCAAATTATGGTTTAGAATCTAAATTCTTAATCTACAGAGGCTGAGAATGCTGTAATCCCAGCATTCAGGAGGCTGAGGCAGGAGGATGGAGGCCAGTCTGGGCTTCATAGCAAAACCTTACCTAAACAAAACAAAACACCTCAATTTAAGCTTCGAATAATTTGCCCAAGGCTCTCACTGCCCCTCAGCTCTGCCCAGCTTCTGCAGCCTCGGGTTTTAAATGTCCTCCTTTAGCTTCTTCTCCCTTTCGATACTTATGTCGTCGATCAGGGGCCTCGTCCACTGTGGAAAGTCTTTGGCTTTGCATCTGGACATCAGTTCCTTCCTGCAGACCCCTGTAGCAATGTTTACTTCCTCAAAGCTCACACTATGGTGTGATTGTGGGCTCACTGACTTCCTTTCCTCTGCTCTGCTCCCACAGAAATGTCACCTCGCTAAAGTGCTGGATGGAGGTGAGACAACTGCCTTAGGTATTTTTCATGGAAAACCAACAGAGTCCATAAGTTCCTACTGTGACACACACCATAAAAAAGACTGCAAGACACAATCAGGGAGCCAGCAGGCCTGGCTCGTACGCTCAGACTCAGAATCCCAGAACTTGAGAGGATCGTAAGTTCACGGCCAATCTAGTCAAATAGTTCCAGGCCAGACCCTTTTTCAAAAAACAAGAACAAAACTTTACTTAGGAGCTAAGTCAGAGCAGGCGAGAGGATCTGGAGGGAAAGCGTGCTTGCCTCACAAGCCCAAGGGCCTGAATTCAATTGCTGAAACCCATGTATAAGTGGAAGGAGAGAACTTGTCCTGGGACACCCCCCTCCCCCGCCACGAATGTGCCCAACCATACACCATACTGATTATAAATATTTTTAATTGGCAAGTATTTAACAAAAGAAAGAATCCAAATCAGTTACTTGCCAAAAGCTTTTTAAACTTTAAAGGTTGCCATTTAAGTCCTCATGTTCTTGAAGGGGATTTTGACATCGTTAAGGCCACAGTGTCTCCTGATTGATTCATTCTCTCCACACTTCATACAACACTGGTTGTGACGTAATTTCAAGTCCTTTGCAAATAT